>NC_048219.1:120564372-120578336 GCF_002007445.2 Ailuropoda melanoleuca | reverse complement strand
GCCTGAGCCACCTGGGGCGCCCGCGAGGGGACCCGGCCGGGACAGGTGGGCCCCGCCCGGGAGCGAGCCGCCCGGGGCTCAGGCTCCTCGGAGAACCTCAGGGATCCTCCGCCGGGCTGAAGGGAGACCCGGGCGACCGCATGTTAGGTGACAGCCGGGTCGCTCAGTGCCTGGGAGGCGGCGGGGAGCCACGGCCTGGCCTGTTTCCAGCCTGGCCCGCGCAGGAAATGCAACACAGAGCGTGAGCCTGACTGCACCAAGAGACCAAGCCAGTGCGAAGAGTCGAAGCCAACCCCTTTCTTTGTGGATGTACAAACTGAGAACCCAGAACTGAGACCCTCGGGATGGAAATGCTTGAGCCAAGGCCACAGGTGCGTTAGTTCAGAACTGGAAGAACTCAGGCCTTTTCTGACCATCGCACACTAAGGCATCCGCCCCTCGCCCACAGTGGGCTCAGATGACCCCCATCCGTTCTGTAAAATAACATTAAGCTACAAATAAGATCATTTCGGGTAGTGATATCCTCCCCCCAAGAGGGGAGAGCCTCCTCTGTCCACTGTTAACCAGCCAGAGCCTTGAACAAATCCAGGACAGTGCCTGTGCTCAGTTAATACTTGGTGCACAGATGAGGCGTGGCCCTGTCCTTTGAGTCCAGCCTTCTGACGGTCCCTACAGGCTGCAAGCGTCCCAGCATCTCTCCTCCTTTATCAGCGGGAACCCAGAGTCCAGAGGCCAGGCTTCCAAGCCACCATCCTCTCTGTACCGCTTACCTGCCCTCCCGTTGTCTGCCAGGCAGCTGGCTTGTGAAAGTCTACACCCCTTGGGCACATCAAGCCGTCAAGCAAATCTTTAACTTCTGAAGATGTCACAGGCGGGGGTACTCAGAAACATAATGCTGTCCTGCCACCCTTGCACTTGTGGAAACACCCCAGAGAGTTTGTAAGGCTGGCCCAGGATCCCACAGCCAGTAGCAGAGCTAAGCCTTGGGCATTCGTGGTGATGATGGGTCCTGTAGCCAGGAAGCCTTGAGAGGGGATAGAACTTCTACAGAAATGGGGCTTGGGTTTGGTCCTCTGCTGAGATCTCTAATGGGTGGTCTTTCCATACCTCTCAGAGGGCAAGTGTGATTTGAGCCACTCACACTTCCTGAGGCCCTGACAGTTCCCAAAAAAAAGGTGTGGGGCCCCTGGTTGGCTCAGTCAGTAGAACATATGACCCTTGATCTTGGGGTTGTGAGTTTGAACCCCACGTTTGGCATAGAGGTTATGTAAAATAATAAATAAATAAATAAAATCCATTTAAACAACAACAAAAAAGGTTGTGTCAAAATAGGATACAAAGCGTGTGGTATATTTTTTCCATTGAGCAAACAAATGGCCTTCACACACACATATACGCACACACAACGATGTGTGATGCTGCTACTCACACGTTAATCTCAAGATTCATTAAAGAAATCCATTATAAGCGTGCTATGGGAAACACTGGCAACTTTAAAATTGCATGGAGAACATTCCTACTTAGAACTATTTCAGTACACGTCTATGGCTGTCTAGTAAACCTCGAAGCCATAATTAGAGGCTGTCTGTTAAGGTGAGGTCAGGGCCAAGTGGTCTGCTCCACCCCTACCCCCAACAATAGGCTCAACAGTCTTAGAGCCCGGACACCCCCCCCCCAATCCTCTTCATCCATGAGTCTGGCACCAATGGGTGTTTAAGATGTAGTAGTGCCTGGTTGGTTGCTGCACACTGGGCAAGGCCAACCTGGTAAAAAGTTACAGAGAATGCCCCACCTAGGTGTGTCCTACTCCGGCTGTACGCCCTGTGTGGTAGGCGGGGAGGCTCGAGTCCCAGGGTGGGGCTGTGAAGGGTCCTGCCATTGGGACAGCCGCTTGCACCAGCACATGGGACTGAGCTTCGGAGCCCCTCCAGTTCTCACCCACACAATGTGGGCCCAGCCCTTCTCGTGTAATGGTTTCACTCAGTGGAGCATGTGATCCCCTATGACAGGACCCTCCCCCTAGGTGTGTGATCTTGGCTGGGCCAGTCTGGCAAGGGATGCCACCCAAACTGGCCTGGGAATCGTCATCAGGAAGGCACACGTTCTGCCCTGGCATTCATTCACTCTCTCTCTCCCTCCCACCCTCTCATCCCCCGCCCCCACCAACCCAGGGCTTGCTGAATAGCCCTGGGCACGTTCCCTAATTGTCTAATTGTGCGTTTCTCCCACTTGGAAAATCTGCAAGCATGAAATCAGACAAGACCTCTGCTGGAAGTTCTTTGCTTGAAAGGGGTACCTGAAACAGGAAGGTCCGATCCCATTGTGAGATCACGTGAATAATGCACAGGACGTGCTGGAGCACGGCGCCAGCTCAAAGCACCCGCTCCACAAACGGTTCCTTTACTACCTTTAATGCGGTTCAGACTAGCAGCACAAAGAGAGCCGGCTAATGTCCGATGACACATTAAAGTGCTGAAAATAGGACAAAACCATTGATAGACTTCTTAAGAATCTAGAATGAATTAATCTTTGCAAATGACCGTGCATGTTACTATTCTCTGCCAGTCCCTAGGAAAACGATATTTGAACTAGGAAATCTTCAGTTTCTCCTCTAGCTCTAGTTCTCTGATTTTATAGTGAAAGAGAAAGTATCCAAAGAATAACCAAAAAATTTCTGACCCTTGGGATGTAACTTACCTTTTCTTCCCCCTACCTTTACATAGGACTCAGTGTGGGCACTCAATACTATATATCATTTTCTGAGCGTATTTTTCAATGAAACAATACATATAAAGTGCCTAGGATAGTTCTGGTACACAGTAGCTGCTCAGTTAATTATAATGAATTTGGGAGAGATGTAGGGAAGTGGGCAGCAATAGAAAGAGCGAGCCATGAATTCAGGTAGGCAAATCTGCAAATCACTTTATAAAGTGACCCAGAATTTCAAGTTCACCAGCTTTGTTATCAGATGGGTTTGGGTTCCAATCCAGCCACCACTCAACAAGGTATGTTAATCTCTCTATGCCCCAGTTTACTCTTCTATAAAATGAAGACAGTACTAGTATATCGTAGGAGCTGGGAGGCATACAAGGAACAACCTTCAGTGAATTGCTACCTTATGCCAGGCACAGCTCTAAGTGCTTAGCCTCTCTTCTGAGAGCAGACTTCAAGATATGACTTCTTAACCAAGGTCCGCAGACCCTGGAACTGGATTCAGTATTCTGTGTCTGCAGCTGTCCTTAAATTTGCAAAGCAGTCTGGGTCTCAGGACTGGTTAGGAATCACTGCCTTCGAGACTTAGCCAAGAGTCTTACGGGTGGAAGACTGTCAGAGATCATGCCACTGTTTCCAGACGTCCTGGAAGAGGACGATCACCGGGGAGGCCAGTTCGAAATGCAGGTCACTGCTCCTGAGAAGTCTGAGTCAGGAGAGCGGACGGGTTTTGAATCAGAGCGCTACTCACCTACAGGCAAGCCTAGGAAACTGATCTCATCCAACGTCTCGTTTCTCAGGTGCAGAAATAAGCCTGGGGACCTGTTCAGTTTGAAACAACTTCCACCCCACATCCACAGATGGGCCTCCCTCCCCTCTGTGTCAAGCCCTCACCTCACCCGAACAAAGGAAGAGAAATGCCACTTTCTCTCCAGCCCAGGTTCATGTGAGCAGCGCTCTAAGAACAACAGAATGAGGCTTTTTTCCAAACTTATTTTTTCTGTTTGTTTATTTAATTGCAGTACAGGGGACAGACAGTGTGACCTTAGTTTCGGATGTACAACATAGTGATTCCACTAGTCTGTATGTTAAGCTGTGCTCACAAGGCTTACAAACCTCAGTCCGCACAGCTCTTCCAATCCCCAGGCTGCACCGTTCATCCCTGTGTCCTGTTCATTCCGTAGCCGGGAGCCTGTACCCCCTGTTCCCCTTCACCCAGTTTGAAATCAGGCTTCTTTTTCGAGAAAAATAAAATGGGCAGCCACGTCTGTGTTGGCCCTTTAAATCTCCAAGGGGCCTAGACCTTTCTTGCCAGGACTGCTCCCTCGCCCCAGGACCCGCCCCCTCCACACACCCCACTGTATCCCACTTGACTATTTGAACAGCTGAGGCTATTCAGCGAACACTTTCAAGTGACATCCTACAAAAATGTAGACGCTTTGTTCCCCTTCCTACAGCCACAGGCTAATTAGGCACCGAACAGTGAATTTCAGTCTGGTGCCATTTAGTTGTGCGAGGCCCACGGTGGGAACGACGTCTTTCCGGGTGGATCCTGGCAAGAAAGGAGTCTGAAGCAAAAACAGAAGAGGCAGCAGCTGCAGGCGGCAAGGGTGGTGATCAAAGTTAGGTTTCAGGGACACCCAAAAATGTCGGCTTGGGAAAGATCAGACAGAATCCAGAATCTTTTCGGTTGGTGAAGTTCTCCCTGTGCTTCCCAAGGGCAGCCAAGGATACATAGGTGTTCTTGGGGGTTTTGATGTTCACCAATCCCAGACTCCTAAAGTAGCAGAAAGTTGACATAACCTCCGCAAAGTGTGTTGGGCACACCTCTCACATGCGAGGCGAGCAAGCAAAATTTCCAAGGTGGCACACTGCAGAGGCTGCATTTCCCTGAGAAGATGCAGGGGGTCCCTTCAGACCCGTGCTCGACTCTGAGGCTGGGCGGCACATCAGCTTTTCCATATTTACTCCTCAGTATTATTCCTTACCCTCTCAGGGCCGGCTGGGCAGTGTGAGTTTGCTTGGCTTTCTGAAACACATCAGGTATTGCTTGCCCGCTTATACTTGGGTTTCAGAGCAAGCACTGAAACAAGGACTATAAAATTGCTTACAAAATTGCTGGCTACAAAAATGTCCTAATGCCTTTGTTATTGTACTTCTAAACCCAGGAAAGAAGTTCTTGATTATTCCAAATTTACTTCTTACTTTTGAAGGTAACACAAACATATTGATCAGCTTTTTAATTTGCTAGGTCAATGAGGAAATGGAATACCAGTGTGGAGAAAATTCTTTGTGTAAAATCAGAGTTTTATTACCAGTAACACACCAAGCAAAATCTTCCTCAGAACCTTTGCACTTACTGTCCCTCCTGCTTGGAACTGTCTGCACATCTTTGCAGGCTGGCTCCTTTAGTCACCTGCAGAGACCCTCCCTGACTACTTCGTTCAAAAGGGGCACAAGCTACCTGCTACCACAGCAGCCTGTTTTATTCTCTTCATAGCACTTAAACGTATTAATTCGTATTAGAAGGTGGTGTTTACTAGTACATAATTTGCCTCTAAGAGAATAAAGATTCTGTCTTGTCTTATTCACCACTTCTCTTCAGCTCTGAAAACAATGCTGTGTACAAAGCAGGTGCTCGAATATTTCTGGAAAGAATGAATGAATGCTGACATTTGGCAGAAGACTTGGAGTTCATCCCATGGAGATTTCAACTGCTCCTGTATGTTGCTTAGGTCTGTGAATAAGCTCTGGTGGGGGAGTGAAACGTGATTTCAGCCTACTCTCTCTATGCTCCCTGGTAACCATGTAACCCTGGGAAATCTTAGCCTCATGGTTAAGAAATCGGACTCTAGAACCAGTTCCACCACTCCCTAGCTCTGTGATGTTGGGCACTTAAACCTCTCCATACCTCAGTTTCTTCATCCGCACATGGGGAGAATAACAGCACCACTCTCACCCGTACCTTGTGAAAAGATTCCAGAATGCGCCTGAAGACCTAGCTATCATCATGAGCCATGCAAAATTACGAGAGGCACTCGGTCAATACAGGGAGGAGGGGGAACTCTGGTCTCTAAACTGCCGGAGTCACCAGGTTCCGGACATACAGTACACATGTGACGTAGGACTGCGTCAGACGTTCCCGCGCAATGACGTCAGAGAGGCCCCCGCTGCCGTCGCAGTTCCTGTGACCAGCCTCAGGCTTTGCAGGCCCAGGGCTGCTGAAGTCCGAGTAGAGCAGGTGCACCGGGCTTCCGCTCTCCATGGCGCGGTGAGGGGAGTCGCTTCACCTTGCCGGGTGGAAACAGGTGATTCCTAATGTCCCTCGTGCCTTCCTTTCTACTCTAAGTACTGGTGATGTACACTTTATTTCTTCCAAGGACTCCCCCGTTTATTGGCTTAATACAGTACAGTGAAAACCACTTTAAAAAGGCACTATTGACTTACAAGTCATAGGGGAAATTAGGAATGAGACCATCGAGATGGGCAAACAGAGAACTGTTATGGAAGGAATGTGGGCTCTAGAGCCAAAAAGAACCATGTGACCTTGGGCAGGTGACTTCACCGCTTTGGATTTCAGTTTTCTCTTAGGTTTACGGCCTGAAAGGAGACAAGCGGAACGCAGAGGCCAGGATCTAAGTCGTGTGTGTAGGAGCCCCGAGCCCACATATGGAGGACAGAACAGCCTGCGCGGCCCAGTGAGTACCTGCCTCCCTCGTGGGGCCAGGCGGAGAGCTTCCAGATGCACTCTTCCTAGCAGAGGCAGCAGCTTGCTTCCAGATGCTGGCCGTAGCTGAGTGTGCTTTTGTGTTCCGGCTCTGCTAAGTGACTCCTTGAGCGCTTCTCATCTCACTTTGGGGAGCTTGTTAAGCCGCGTTAGGATGCTGCTGGGATGTAGGATCTCCGGAGAAGCGGTGATTTCCGAGATGCAGAGTGGGCTTGATTCCTGAGGCAGCGTCGGGACCCTGAGTGCCGAGCATGCGTACGAGCCCTGGGTATGAGCCACCACGAGGCACGGAGATGGACACTGGCCCCAAACCCTCCTCACTGCAGTGATTAGGAGGGTGGGGAATATTCTTTCCACGTGAAATGGCGTAAGAGCAGCTTCTCCCCAAAAGGAAGGAGGGGGGAGTTTGGGAAAGGAAGAACCCTAAACGGAGGGCTACCAGGAGATCTGATCTCACTGGGTAGAATCAGATTCCCAGGGTCTCGACGCTAAGGAGCAGGGGTGATGGGTAAAGGCATTGCTGGAGTCCAAGGTGAAAATGCCTTCTCCTAGGAAGTTTTTGATAGTAACTGTTAAGAACAATACAAAAGGCCCCAAAAGGAGTCACTTACCCTAAGTGCAAACTGACACTTAGAGTTTCAGCTCTCCCAAAAACAGAATCTTAAAGCGGTCAACTAAGAATCACCTAGTCAGCACTAGGTGGGTTATCTGCCTGACGGACCCCTGCCATCCCCTGAAGGGAAGTGACCTTGCCAGAACCACTCTGCTTTTTGCCTCTTTGTTCCCACTCCCTTCTGCCCATAGGGCTTTCATTCTGTACCACTCCTCAGAGCTCCTTTCTATCTGCTAGATTCAGGCTGCCCAATTCATGAACCATTGAATAAAGCCAGTAAGATCTTTAAAATTTACTCAGTTGAATTTTGTCTTTTAACACAGCAATCTCTTCTATTTAAATAGCACTTTCATAGAATGCTTGCACACAATTTCTCCTCTGATCCCCCAACCAAATGTGAAGAGTAGAGAGTGGTGGCCTAAACATCTCCCTAATTCAGGTATGGAGATGAGGCCATTGAGATGCTGCATGGCTAAACAACGTCACCACAATCCCGCCGTTGGTCAGGGCGAAGTCGAGTGCGATCCAGGTCCCAAGTCCCTCGTTATTTCCATTTTGGAATTACTCCGCAGTGCCTTTGCTGAGAGCCGGTGCTCCGGCGGTATTTCGCCTTTGCATGCACGTCCCAGAAGGGGGCGCTGCAGGGCAGCGAAGAGGCCAGGCTGGTGCTTGGGGTCAGCAGGCAAGCAGCCTGCCTGAAGGAGGTAGCAGCCCGTGATCGAGAGGAATCCGCCAGCAGCCTTCCTCCCCCAACTCTGCTGGAGCCCATCAGAAGCACCCCGGGAGAGGCACAGGTAAACAGAGTGTGTGGTAAGGCGGGGTAGAGGGGATTGCTCACCAGAGAACCCCACTTGTACTGTGTCTGCCCCTTTCTCTGTCGGACTTGCAGATGCATGTGTGGTATGGTAGGCATGCATACTTTTTCTAAACCTAAAGCATTAAAATGAGACTATTAATCATCCTGACAAGGCTGGAGGTGAGGTAGGGGCAGCCCCTCTCGGCGGGGCTCCCTGAGCAGCCTCCTCCAAGGCCTCACAGAGACGGGGGAGAGGGACCCCCCCGCCAAGTGCTCCTCAGACCCCCATTAGGGCTGGCCCAGATGGGGCAAGAGAAGCTTTTACTGGGAGCTTAAACAGCAGAGGACATAGGTTATGTATTTTTAAATGCAACCAGAGATCATTAATGTCCTAAAGAGAAAAAAAAAAGTCAACATGAGTTGGGTTAAATTCTTACAGCAAACAGTACAGGACTGACAGGAGTGACTACAGCCTTTTCAGTGTCTGTGACATGAGAGAAAGATCCTGACAGCCGCTGGGGCGCCCCGACTTCCTCTAGAAGGTGCAGTCTCGGGCACCCCTGCTGTGGGGCATCCTCTTTCATTATTGTTTTGATGATTCAGTCCGAGATGCATTTGAGTGCTTAACATAGTTCAAGGAACAGGAATTCTGATTCCTCCCACAGGAGAAAACAGGAAAGTTGCAGAGGTATAACGCTGCATAAATTCTTCACAAAAGGATTTTTGAGGCTGGTTGCTGGGTATCGCCCCCCCCCACACACACACACACGGAGCACTGCTCTGAGAGGCAGCGTTACCAGCTGCCCAGAGCACAGACCTCTGGACCAGACTGCCTGGGGTTCGATCCTGACTCCTCCTCCCAGCTGTGAGGCCTTGGGCAAGTGACCAAACCTCTCTGTGCCGGTTTCCTCCCCACTAGAGTGGAGATAATGGTGCCTACCTCGTGGGGTTATTAGGATTAGATGGATTAATACATGTAAGGCTCTTAAAACAGCATCTGGCACACAGCCAGAACCGTCTCTGGCGTTCCCCGACTCCCTCCTGCAGCTTTCTGAGCACTGGGAATTCTGGTGCTGGTACATGGCATCTGGAGCAAGTCTGCCAACTTCTCTAGTTTGATGTATACATTCTGAAAAAGTAAAATATGGCTGGAGATACATTTTTTGAAGAGCTGTCCTAGGAGAATCATTTGCAGTCTGGTCATGGGGAGGGGTGAGGGTTTGGAGGGTGCCAGACTGGGAGGGGCCCCCGAACTGAGCCCCTGGTGCTGGGGAAGCAAAGCAGATGGAGAATTCCAGCCTTTGCCATCCACCGCACCGTAAGGGGAAAGATCCACGGGATTCCCTGCAAGTCTTTGACTATTCTGAGCCCGACCAACCACGCAGAAATTGGTGTGTTCTTTGCAGACTGGATGAGGAACCAGCAGTTGCCAAAGGGAAAGTAAAGACTCCCTGGCTCAGGATGCCTCTGGTCATGCGAGCCCACATTTTCATTTGATTTGTCACCAGAGAGATGCCTATTTCTGTTCCATTTATGCTGTACAGAAGACAAATCACAAGTGGTAACCTGTCACAAATGCCACAATTAAATCCGCCAACGCGCACGTCATCAGTAATTACCTTTGCCGCTATGGCTTCAGCCCCACATTCTCCCACAGACAGTCACGGGCTCTGTGCTTCCCAGGCATAGCCCAAGCATCATTCAGAGCGGGATGGAACGGGAAACGCCGAGAAAGCCTTGCAGGAACCTGGGGGAACGGTGGGTGTCCGTCAGTCCTCCTGCACTGTGGAGCCTCTGCATTCTGGGACCTGTGGGGTCATCTCCCACAGATGCAGAAATGTGCTTCGTCATCGAGTTCTTTCAGAGGACTGCTTTCCCATCGTAAATACACAGCCTTCCCCTGAAATATTATGCACATTTGAAGTTTTACTACCTAAGTCACCTTTCACACTCTGGTATCTGGACACCGCCCCTTCCGAGTTCTTGGGAGAGTAACAACTTCAAGTGAGATGGATAAGGCATCACAGAATCCCCCCACTCCACTTACAAAACACTCACTTGGCATCCATCCTTCCCATCTGTAACAGACTAAAGCAGTTTACTGTCTGCCTCTCCTGCAACATTAAGCAAACCAAGAATGAGGGTATCTCACATATACATGCCTGCGTGGCCACAGGGTTCCAGCGACCCGAGCCACGGAAGTCTCCTTGCTGAGAGCAGATACAATCATCCTGCAGCCTGCCTTTCCTTATTCTCCAAAGGCTTCACACTCCAACATCCTCTCATAAGACCTCAGACCTATACATGAACACTAACTATCCGTAGGTTACACAGGAACACAAACATGCCAACCCTTCTCAAAAGATGCCAAGAATCTCTCAACATTCAGCATGTGCAGGGCTCTGTTGCATGAGCTAACGCCATGGTGCAACGTATTGTTGGAATAAGTGCCTGACTCTGGCAAGAAGAAATTCAGCTCTTACTCTGGTCTACTGGCCTTTAACTCAATCTTCCCTTTAAAAAAAAAGTTTAAGACACTGATTTGTATCAGTTGCGATCGTTTCAGTGCTGAAGGAACAAATGTCAGGGTTTCTGGGTTCCTCACTAAAAAATAAATACAAGCAGATATTCGAGCCAAAGAGGAGGCAGAAAAGTCAAGGCTGACTTTACTCATGCGTTGAGTCTGAGCGGCTGTCCACTGAAATGAACTCTTCTTCTGAGGCCAAACAATGGTTCCTCCTGACACTGGCATTGAGGCCTTAACTGAGAATGCATTTAGGATGACTCAAGAAAAAACAGGCCAGACAAAGTTTAACTCAATTTTATTTTCCACTTTTAGTATTTTTCAAATTATACAACATGCAGTCTGCCAGAGTGTCCATACATCTTCATTGTAGAATCTAGAGGATAACCAGAATTTTCCATGGGCCAGGGGAGGGTTACTTCCAGATCTTTTGTTACATGTACTATATATTACAGCATCATTCCTTGGTATAAACGGCCATTTTCCCCCTCAAACCACCTAAACAAGTTTGTCCACAAACGTTCTTAACGAAAGCTACTGTACAGGTACATAAAGCCGCGAGAACACATCTGCAGTACACATTACAGACGGTACAAACTAGACATGTCTAATCCTACAGAAGGCCCTACTCCCCTTGAATCTGCACACGAGGAGACGTCTTTAAAACGGGTGCGCGGGACGGAGATGTGAAAGCAGATTTCATGGCGGAAGGCTTCCGTCGCAGCTACCCGGCCCTTATTCAATACCTCCAGGAAGGCGAAACTGCTAGTGTTAGATGAAACCATTTTAGATGATGATGGTTCCCTTAGCTCGCTCAAGATATTAGGGGTGAGACGGTGAAGTGAAATCCTCCCCCTGCCCCCTTCCAGTGGAAAACTTCCCCAATATGTCATGTAGCCACACTCTAAATGTCTTCTGCCCTGCTTAAAAACAAAAACAAAAACAACACTTCAAAGAGGGGGCTGTTAAGACTTTTATTTGCTTTCAGTTATTCCTCTAGGAAAAGAGAACCGATAATTCCTCATGAGTCTTGGTGGTGGCTTGGTCTGGCCTTGACAGAAATATCACTCCTTCATGTGAAGTGAGGGCACCAAAAAGTCACTAGATGCTAGACAAACATTTTCATTTCTCCATTTATGCCAATATTTCTATGAATTCTAATTTTTGTAATCACATGATATTGTTTCCTTTAAGTCTTACTCCACACTGATTCTCCCGACCACCTGCCAATCAAACAAGCAAACCATACAGCATTTCAAGAGATGGTGCATTTGGACGGAATGCTCTAGTAACTGACCAAAACACATTTGGCATTAATATATTTTAGTCTCCAACCACAAATCTTTTTCTTAAGTTTTAAAAGCACTTTATGAATTGATAATACAGTCAATGAAGGAATATACTACATTATAAAAATGTAATTGGTTAAGTTGAATCCAACCCTAAATCTTGATATCCCAAACAGCATTCTCTAATTTAACAATCCACCATCCTGCAGGTAGAGATTATTTGTACAAACCATCTGGCTATTCCCTTATAGCATCAAAAAGTAAACTTTTAAGAAGTAGCATGAGATATAAAATTATTCACAGAGGAGAAACACACGTTCTCTCTCTCTCTCTCTCTCACAAAAAGTAACACACAACCAAAAATATCATCATAGGCTCAGCCATTCAGAAGTGCGGTTTTTATATTTAGAGTATAAATGTAAAGGAGTAATAACTTTTAAAAAATGAAAGTTGCATAACTGTGGCTTTTTAAAAAGTGGCCTACAGAGGATATGGTCCTGATCTTAGTTTATCATATAAAGTAATATTTAGGGATCCACTTGAATTTGCTGTATGATCCATTCCAGTAATCTGCCCTCTTTTAGTCACAGTGTAGGAAAGTTAGTTTTGAGGTCCTATAAAGATTGAAGCTAGGTGAACTGACTGGCTGATCAGCAAGTAGCAGAATTATCTTTAAGAGACATCAAAGCCAACTTTCGTCTGTGAATAAAAGTAGTGTGAATTTTGTGAGTCCCTTGTGGAGATCAAGAAATATGGAACTACAAGTGAAATGTGTGGCTCTTTTTGAAGCATGAAAGGGCCAAAAAATTCTTTAGAAATAGAAAAGGGGTACCCAGGGAAAGGTTACCTTGGGGAGAATTTAAAACAATCTATTAACAAGAGAGCCCCAAAAAAGAATCATTGACCTTTGTTCAATTTCCACACATAAATACAGTTGCATAATAGACAATAGCGGTATGACAACTATTAATTGGCAAACCTCTCCAAGACCAATGTTTTAGCTTCTAAAATCAGAGCCAAACATATTAACAGCAAGATTATAATCTATGGCATATGTTATTACCTGATAAATTTGCAAAACCTGCCCTACAAGGACCCTTCTATCAGACTGCAAATAGCCATAGGGCAGCTATACTGGGCAAGTACTGGCACTATAAGAAAATCAAAAGAAGAATTTTTCAAATTCACAGTCCTCAGTGTTTTACATGTGTGTGCGTGCGCACGCGTGCGCACACACACACACACACACACACTCTCTCTCTCTCCCTCTCTCTCTCTGGCCTACATTTCATTCCAGTGGTGACAGCAGCAGGGACAATGCCAGCTCACTCATCTTGGTCAGCCACCGAGAGCGGATGGGTGCTTTCACTGAGATTGGTCTGGTTGTCACTGACTTACCCTCAAATTCGTCAAAACTAGTAGCAGCACACAAGACCAAGTTAATTGAATCCTTGTCAGCTTCCCTGAAGACTTTCCTACTTGGAAATCAATCCTTCTAGAATCCACAACTGGAAGGAAGAGTTGATTCAGCTTTAAATTCGTATGTTGAAAAAACCAATAGTTAAATGTAAAAAAAAATCCATCCATACTGATTTCTTCTCCTTCTGCCTAAGAAGATGAAATCTATCCATCTGATGCCAAAGAGAGAAAAGTCAAATAAACATTCAGCAATGAAGGGTTAAAATAACAACTTATTCATAGGCACAAAATTTGTCAATCACTCCCCCGCCCCAAGGCTTTCTTTTCCAACTGCTGGAATTGATCCTGGATTTCAACTGGCCGTACCCCCTCAAGGCTTAAGATGGTTCCCTACAGAAACAGACCATCCCCAGTGCAAGCTCCAGTAGGATCAGGGAGGAAGAGGCAAGGAGGGGGCCGCCCCATTTTCAATCATCCAACTTTGCAGCATTTTCAACACTTCCGAAGGAAGGCTGTTCACGCTGGGCTGGCCGAAACTAGTCGCTGCAGGTTCAGCAGCAAGTGCTCAGGTGAGTTTTATGACTTTTTGCATTTACATAGATGTGTTTGAATGGACAAATTCTACATTGCTACTGTCAGATTGTTTTTCTGCCTTGAAGAAATTTGCTTTGCATTTTAACAGGTGCCCTACTAAAAGGTGTCTTTTACAGATCCAAAGATGTGACCGGGGTATTCAAAATGCTTCTTTGGGGTCATTTGTTTTGGAAAAGTTCAGAATGAACATTTTGAACCTTGTAGCAGCACTTTTTTTGTTCCCTAAAAATATAAAGGAATGTGTTTATTTTATAGGAAACCAGACAGTTGCAGCGGAGCACGACTCCCCC
>NC_048219.1:120416910-120564216 GCF_002007445.2 Ailuropoda melanoleuca | reverse complement strand
CCCCCGGGAATGACACGTTAGGGCGTTTGCTGGGACAGTACACTGCCGAGGGAGGAGGCTCCGGGGACCGCCCAGAGACCACCCAACAGCCTAGTCCCTGGCATTCGTTCTCAGGAGTAAGTGGATCTTCTGTGATCATCCCTTTCAGGTTTCTCAGGAAGAGAAATGTCCAAGCACACATCTGTCCACACAGAGATTCTGCACAGCTCGAATATCTGAAACTGGTGTACTGCAGATGGCTGGGGTAAGCAAGTATAAAAAAAAATGGAAATTGTGTAGGAGGGGAAAAAAAAATAAAGGAATTGGTGATTAATGTAGTCCTTGACATGCTACATGGAGAGCCATATCTGTTGAGAGAGAACCAGAGAGAGAACACAGGAGTTAGCGCACACAGTGGAATTTCACTCCTCAGACAAGTGTTCTGATATTTGGAATATCTGGAGTAATTAGATATTTAGATAAACATTCTAGAAATTCAGACCAGAGCTGTCCAGTAGAAATACCACATAAGCCACATATTTAAATTTTCAAGTGGCCACATTAAAAAGTGGGAAGAAACAAGTAGAATTAATTTTAATAACATATTTTATTTAACCCAAGAAATTCAATATATTGTCACTTCCACAGGTGATCAGTGACACTGGTGGTATTCAGAGAAACATCGCATTTTCTCATTCCTGAGAGGGACTCGAACACCCTTCGCAACAAGGATTTTGAGGCAGGTCAGACATCCCCTAACCCTAATCATGACGGAAAGGTAGCTTTCACCTCCCTAGGCTGATGAAGTTACTCACAGGGCACCCCCTTGACTTCACCCCACTTCCCACCAAACATCCATCCGATCATGCTCAGGTCTTCAGGATAAAAGTCTGGGCTAGTCCTGACTCAGAGGCCAGCCTGGAGCGGTCTCTGTCGCCTTCGGAACAACTCCAGTAAAATCCACTTTCAAAAAGGAACCAAAGTTTCCGCTTCCTCCCGCCAG
Source organism: Ailuropoda melanoleuca (assembly GCF_002007445.2). Taxonomy (NCBI): domain Eukaryota; kingdom Metazoa; phylum Chordata; class Mammalia; order Carnivora; family Ursidae; genus Ailuropoda; species Ailuropoda melanoleuca. The sequence continues at coordinate 120,563,234 of NC_048219.1, read as the reverse complement.
CTGGAAGCCCTGTCTGTCTGTGGTCTTCCTGTAGGTTTTGTGCAGAGCTCACGGGGCTTGTGGGGTGGGGAGGGGGCCGCAGCAGGGGTATGTCGAGCCTCATCCTTGAGACACATGGGAAATGCCTGGCACAGAAATATGACAGACACTAAGAAAAACCCACATGCTCATCTGATTTTAAAAGGAACTCCATAACCTGACACATTGTGCTTTCTGTTTTTGCCTCTAGAAGGCTTAGATCCAAATTCAGGGCTCAACTGTGGTAAACACCCACCTCAGATTCCTGCTACAATGCTCTCTCCCCCTCTAATGTGTTTCTCTTCACTCTCCCTACTCACGTGTTATAATATTGTCAGCAGCCTCTCGGAGTTTATATAAATAAGCAGGATGCAAATTATAAATCAACAGACAAAATTCAGGGTGTGGAAAGGGATTATAGAAGTAGATAAGAGCAAAGTGGGTGGAGGGGAAAGAGAAGAGGGAAAAAAGAACATATTCTTTTTTATAATACCACCTCCTCCCAGACACACACACACAAAAAGAAAACTCCGAGCGCTCATTTGGTAATTACCATCTCTTGCTCCAGTGGTGTAACTATTCACAGGTATAAAGCTGCTCCATCAAAACTGGCTTAAACAACCTTATATGGTAATATTCATGCTGTTTTTAGACGTCACACACAGAGAGATTTGTTTATGGGAAGAGCATCTTTAATGTTTAGACTGTCTGGTAAGATTTTGTGCTTATTGTTAGGACAAGAAATGAAAACTCCAAAAGCCCGGTCAGAGTGGTCATTTACATTCATTTTCAGCTGAAAACCAAGCAATGCAAGGATGCTTTCTGAATATTACCGCTCGAATCCCCATTTCGCTTTCCTTACAGGTTCATTTTTGCGAGCACACGATCTCAGGATCACTTCTGGGTCACCCTGGTCACATGAGACGGTCTTCCTGCGTGCCCAGGGGCAGGGAGGTAGGAGCACATGCCTTCAATTGCAGGATTAGGGCTTAACATGGTGCTTGCAGCCAACTCGTGCTGACAGAGCCTTGTACTAGGCACAAGCTCAATGGGGCAGCCTCAACAGTGCCTGCAGACTGCAAGTCACACAGTTTCCACCAGCTGGCCTTTCATTCAAATCCCCCACCCCTCCATGCGCAAGATTCAGCACGTCTGGCTAATGGTAGGGAAGAAACAGGGGGCCACAAGATACCCAACCTGCTTAGTCCCCTCAAAGAGGGCGAGAGAAGACAGAGACTGTGACAGGCTGCCGAAAGGAAGAACACAGGGAGCCCACCGGTGAAGGGTCCTTTATTCTAAAGAGGCTGTTCCTCTTCACCCTGAGTTACCAGTCTTACCAGCCCATCTGCCAATGCAGTCTTTCCAGCAGGCCCAAGAAGAAGGAAGTCAACTGGGATACTCCCATCCTTCTGCCAACCATCTGAATGTTCATCTCTTCTGATAAATTCAGGACAGAAAATGGACAGAACTTACAAAGGTAAATGGGTCAGCTCCCGGAGAAACCACTTCTGACCATTCTGATCACCGAGAGCAGCCAACCCGGAGAGGCTGGCACACCTTGAAAACAATGAACACCCAGTTCTATTGACCCTCTTGGATGGCTCAGAGTTGTTACTCTCCGAAAAGCAAGGTACTGGCCCAAATGACCTGCTACGAGGCTGTCCCTGGGCCCCTGCCAAACTGGAGATGGTAATTCAGAGTGGCAATGTGTGACCAGACTTAGGAGGAAATAAAATCGCCTTTCTTTAGAAGGGGTGAGAAGGCTGAAGAAAGATGCGAATTATACAAGGGTTTTGCAAGAAGTATTTAGAGGTTTTCCCCTAACTTCGCCTTTTGCAATTGCTTGCAAGAGGATTTATGCTTAATCCAAACAGTACACAGTTTTATCTTTTCTCTTGCCTTTCTACCATTCAGTGCCCACATATAAGAACTGCCGATTGTACTCCATACATCACTGCTGAAGAGAAGTGGGTTTATCTCCCAGGAGCACGAGTGCAATCTGCTGTGGGGGGCGATCATTCTTCCTTCTTGGGCCTCACGATTGCTCCCTTTGGGCGCACAATGCTGGTTTCCAAGTCCCACACCACAGTGCCCGCCTGCCCTTCTTTCTGCCCCCTCTCCCTGAGTCCTGCTTTGTCTATGCTTTTGCGGCCTGTCCCCACAACCACCGTAACACTGGCTAATAATTGTGAGGCCCTAATTTTTGCCACACACTCTCCCAGGACTTTCCACTCTTCTTTCACATCTCTCACTCAATTCTCAGAGCAAGCCTGTAATGAAGAAGGTACTATGGGGGCGCCTGGGTGGCCCAGTCGGTTAAGCATCTGACTTCATGATTTCGTGCTCCCTGCTCAGCAGGGAGCCTGCTTCTCTCTCTCCCTCTGCCCCTCCCCCCACCCATGCACGCTCACATGCGCTCTCTCTCAAATAAATAAAATCTTAAAAAAAAGAGAGAGAGAAGGTGCTATGATCATAACTTCTCCACACCCAAGAATCCTGCCTGGAGTGACAAGGCTGGGTTTTCTTCCACTAAAATAAGACACTGCAACCAAGAGAATGCAGAAGCAGATATGAGAATCCAGGGCCATCCACTGAGCCACATATTAAAGAGATTTGCAAAACTGCAAAGCAATGCCATTCTAAGTTTTTGTTTTGGAAAATAATCACGTTTCATTAAAAGTGGCATTTGTGTTAACAGTAGTGATATTTAAAATTTTTGCTTCAATTTATATCAATAATATAAAACACCAAGAGATACTGCCCAGGAATATAAAAATCTCTTTGATGTCAATACTTTTTAAGACTACAAAGGTCTTAAGGCCAGGAACTCTGGGAACTGCTACACAGCGTATCAGAGGTCATGGTCCAGGACCCACCACGGACAAGATGTGTGATCCTGACAGTTCCCTTGGCCTCTCTGTAGAAGGTAGGATGGCATAGTGTCAACGCAGGCCAACGACACGTGCCTGCTCTGTGTCAGGCACCTGCCTAAGCTCTCTGCGTACTAATGCATTTAATCTTCACAGCCACCTTGTAAGTACAGTCGTTTGGCAAATTTTACAGAGGACAGGGAGGCACAGAGAGATGAAGTAACTTACCTCACGCATGGCCAAGCTGTGATTCAACCCCAGGAAGCCCAGCTCTGTATCCTGAACCCACAATCACCCAGCTATGTACCCTGCAGTCCCCCCGCAGAGAGGGAACTCACATTCTTGTGACTCAATCATTTCATTACTAGGATTTTCCAACAGTTGAACAGCCCAGTGGCTCAGATGTAGACCACATGCGTGCCTGAAAGATCCCACGTGACCTGCTGTAAAGGAGGCTTCCTGACTTCACTACTTCCGAGGTTTAAACTCGAAAGCAGCTTCTCACCTATCCTCCACGTGGGGAGTGAACCCATTTCTGCTGTGGTTGGGCACAAGACACTCGTACGTTTTAGGTATATATATTTGTGATTACGTGGGTATCACAGCCAAGATGCAAAATGGCTTGGATCTAGGTATTGAGGACAGAGAGAAGAGTAACAAGAAGGAAATACAGAGATTTAGAAAAGCAAATAGAGTATAAATGGGGAAGTGCCAGCTTGGAAAGCTCAGCCTGAGCGTAAGCATAAAGGAAGGACTAAACAACGAAGGGCTGCCTTTTTGTTCTAGTCAAAAGCTTACAAAGAAAATTCTATGCCGCCTGAGGTGGAGGAAAACAATGAAGGGCGGGGTGGTGGGTTGAGAGGAGGTGAACTTCCTACTTCAAAGACAGGAGAGCTAGAGGCCTACAAGGACCTGAAGTTTAGGGCTTTAGCTGAAGGTAGTAAACATGGGGAAATGGCCAGGGACATTCAGAGTCAAATAAATCTGAGGTTTAAGTGCGAGCCTAGAAAATACTGGACTTCCTGTCTCTAAGACTTGGAATTTCCCCTTTTGTGTGTAGCTTACCCTGACAAGACTTTTTTTTTTTTTAAGATTTTATTTATTTATTTGACAGAGAGTGCGAGCACAAGCAAGGGGAGCTGCAGGCAGAAGGGAAGGGAAAAGCAGGGTCCTGGGATCATGACGTGAGCCGAAGGCAGACGCTTAACCCACTGAGCCACCCAGGGCTCACTCACCCCCTGTGACAAGACTTAAGAGTAGAAAACCATGTGTGCATTCCAACTGTCTGGGCAAAGGCTGAACACCCTGACGTGGCAGGCACACAGGAACACAGGGGCCAGGATTTCAGGCCCTCGGTCACAGATGACTGTTACGGCAGCAAAAGGGAACAGTCGTGAAAGCCTGGAGATGTGTGTTCTGTGCCTGCTTCTAGCCCGCCACTTCAGAATTTAAACATACTGTTTTTACTAACAACTAAGACATATTCACAATAAAAGTCTTAAAGTAGTAAACCTGAAGAAGATGGAGCCATCCTACAGTGACTGTCACTGATCCAGGGCATGTCACACAAATCAGAGCTGCAGGGGTCGTAACAGACCACCTGGTCTGCTTTGATGGCTCTTTGTACTTACGCTCACCCACATGACCCTGCTATAAATCGCAGACATGCTTTTCCAGGGCTGTTTTCTTTATGCCTCAAAGCATGAAATCACAGTCTAAAAACAAGGAACTGCTTCTTCTGTAAGAGCCCTAATGAGTCCCTACTGGCTCTACCACTGTAAATTTACCAAATGTTTTCTCAAAGTTTATTAAAACTTTATTTTTTTGAAGATTTTATTTATTTACTTATTTGAGACAGAGAGAGAGAGGGGAGCAGAGGGAGATGGACAAACAGACTCCATGCTAAGTGAGGAGCCTGATGTGGGGCTTGACCCCAGGACCCTGAGATCATGACCTGAGCTGAAACCGAGTCAGACGCTCAACCAACTGAGCCACCCAGGTGCCCCAAAACTTCATAGGCTATGATTTCTAGACTTAACATATATGGTTTTTAATAAAAGTATAGTCCTCAAAATATCAGTCATTATCTTCATCAACAAAGTGAGAGGCATCCTGGGCCTTTCGTTCATTTCACAATATTTTCAATTTTATGTTTTTCTTTCCACAAAAATCTAGCATTAATATGTGCATATTCTAGGGGTGGCTGGATGGCTCAGTTGGTTAAGTGGTTAAGCATTCGACTCGAGATTTTTTCGGCTCTGAGATCGAGCCCTGCATCAGACTCTGCGCTCAGCGGGGAGTCTGCTTCTCGCTCTCTCCCCCTCCCACTTCCCCCCTACCCACTCTCTCTCAAAAAAATAAATCTTTAAAAAAAAATAGTGGGTATTCTAGATTATCCAGCTGACAACCTTGCAACCAAGCATTCCAATACTTCAGCCCCACACAGGTTTTATGCTAGAACCAAGTAGATGGTACCCCTCCCAACTTCAATACCCTCCAGCTAAAGCTGGCCTCCACTGGACAATGATGTGTTCAGCCACAAGCCGACAAAATGGCTTGAAGGTATGCAGTGACTCTGGAGTGATTTTTTTTTCTTTCTTTTCTTTCTTACAGACTTTATTTTTAAGTAACCTCTACACCCAACGTGGGGCTCAAGTTTACAGCCCCAAGATCAAGACTCACGTGCTCTACTGACTGAGCCAGCCAGGTGCCCCTCTACAGTGGTTCTGACACAGAAAGGGAATGACACAGAAGCAGCATAGGCAAGCCAGACCCCACTAGAAGCAACGCGTACCAGAGTCACATTGCACCCAGCTCTTTCCAGAGAAAAGCCATCTTTCATTAACTTCGGTGAAGGCTGGTAATTTGATTTTGGTGTATGGTTCATTTCTATCAAACTTCTAAATTTGTTTTGACTTGGTAGTTCTGTAAGTATATGCTATTGTAAATTTGCAAATACCTAATTATAATTTTTAAAAAAACCTCTGGGAAATATGAGAACTTTATCCCCTTAAAAGTACTCTATTTACTATTCAAATTCAAGAAATAATGTTCTAAATATAGGAAAGCCAAAAGACCCTATTGCTCAAAGCCTTTTAGAAAATAGTCTAGGTTCCAGCGGTGCCCCACTGGCGCCATCTGGTGGACACATTTGAATAAGCACCCAATGGCTTGCCAGAGCATTACAGGGAAGGGAAGCCCAATTCCAGGCCCTCAGAACCAGGGAGTCAGACAAGATATTTAAATGATGTCTGCATTAAATGTGGGGCCACAAATAAGCACTCAGTACTGCCTCAGAGGTCTATTTCACACCTTATCTCTTCAGCCTGCAACCCCATCTCCCAGCCTCTGCAGCTGCTAACCTGGCTTCTTGCACAAGAAAACAGGCACTAAGATGAGACCCATTCCACCTCCCCACACCCCATCTACCACCTGCCAGCAACTGTCCTTCCTCCTCTGCCTTCCCATTACCTCCGCGTATGCTCCAGATCGCAGTTCCTCTCAGGCAGCCAGTACTCCCTACCTGTAAAAGTCCCTACTCCCGTCTCCCACATTATCAATCTCCCTGCAAGGGCTTCTTGGGGATCCCCTGCTCTCTCATCCACCCCCTCCTTTCCATGGGGTCCAGCACAGGGTGGCCTGTCCCAGCCACGAACCAGGTCCCCCCACTCCCAGGCCCAGAGCCCCCAGTGGCCCCACACACTGAGACTGCACTCTTTGCTGCTGGCCTGGCCCAAAGGCCTCATTTATCTGGCCCCTCCGCCCCTCCCCAACAACCCCGATTATGAAAATCTCTGGGTTCCAGCCCTATCAGCCTTCCTGTGATTTTCCAAATACACCAACCATCCCCACCTTTCAGCCAGTGTCTGTCCCACTCTTCCCCAGTGACTGTGTGGCTGGTACTTGTCGTCATCAGGGCTCAGCTCAAATGCCACCCCCTCTTCTAAATATCGTCCCCCGTCTCCATTGCTCTAACCTGGTCTTATTTTCCTCAGAACCATACCACTATTTGAAGTTACCTTGTTATTTGCTGTCTGTCTCCCTGCAAAAAGAGTATCACCGCACAAGAACAGAGCCTTCTTTGTCTCATTCATTGTTAAACCAAGTACAGAGCAGGCTCTCCATGCCTGACCCCATTTTCCAGATGATGAAACTGAGGCTGAAGAAATCCAGCAATTTGCCCAACATCACACAGCAGTGCAGCCAAGGCCAGGGCTGGAACCCACGACCAGCCAGTCCCCTATCCCATGTCTGTACTTTGCTGCACTGGACTGTTCTATGTCCAGCTGTGCAGTTTGAAAAAGATGTTCCCCTCCCCCTGGCTGTCCCCCTGGATTTGAACTAGCTGAGATAGAAGCCAGCAGTGTATTGAGTTCTGATTTCTCTGTGTGGGCATCTTCAGTCACTCTGAAACTTTGAGCATAAACCAAAATACTCATTGTGACTATATTCCTTGAAACCTGAAATGAAGCAGAAAGAAACCCCTAAGACATCCAGATGCTGCCCCAATATGAATATGCTGCTGTGGCCTCCACTAGAGGGCGGGGAAGAGTCAGCAGCTGAGATCATTTCTACCTAGGACAGACAGACTTCAGAACGAGCATCCCAAAGATCAGGAAAGAGCACCTCAAAAGGTTTTGATCACAACTAAGCAATGAATTCCACATTTCCAATTATTTTTTATTTTTTTAAAAAGATTTTATTTATTTGAGTGAGAGTGAGAGAACATGAGTTGCAGGGGCAGAGGGAGAGGCAGAAGGAGTCAGACGATGTGGGGTTCGATCCCAGGACCCTGGGATCATGAGCCAAAGGCAGATGCTTACCTGACTTAGCCACCCAGGTGCCCCTCCAATTATTTTTTTAAAAATGATTCTGCATTTTTTCACTTCCAATTATAATTTCCCACTTCATTGGCTACTATCCTTTTTTTTTAACCTCTTACAAATAGTCAATGTTCTTGTTCATAACCTTTAGATGAATAAATGACAATATCTTTAAAACACCTTATATCTGGTCATAGCATCAAACAGGATACTCAGTCAAGGGCCTTCCCCACTCAGTGGTTAGAATTTAGGGCCAGAGAGGGACTAAAAACTATTTTGTAATGACGATGTGAATTAAAGGCGACTACAAGCCAACATCCATCCGCCACCTGCTGCTACCCTCTACGGCAGCGACGTCTTTATGGAGCACACGCACGACGCCAAGCCGCTTAGAAGCATGACCTCAGTTTGTCCTCATTTCACAACCGATGATCCAGGGGCAGGATTCTCCCCATTTCACAGATGAAGCAGCCGACTCCGAGGGTAAGTAACTTAAAGAGAGTAAAAGACCTAACACCTGACCCCTGTCTCCTGTCCAAAGCCAGGGCCGTCTACCACACCGCCGTCCTGGTAACTAGGAGGGGGCCTACTTGTTTGTGATGTGGGGACCGTGCCCAGCTATAGGAGTTGTACATATGGACAGAGCGGGTCCAACTGCGGATAAAATAATCAAACCCGCTTATAACACTTCAAGTTAAAGAAAGCAACGGATCACCGGAATGCGCGAGGGTGGCTCTGTTAGTTAAGAGTCTCTCCGGCCCTACTATTTCTCAGTCTCAAGTATAAGAAGGGAACGTTTGGTTGTACGGACCTTACACAAAACGTGGGTCTGACAGACCTTTACGGGATTGCACGTGGAACGTGGCTGTCCGCTGCACAGTCTCTGGAGCCCAGAGTCCCTGGGCCAGCGTATTCACTGAGCTTGCTGGGAGCCAGGCACCGACACCTCTCTGCGTGCTGCCATCGAACGGGTGACATAGACGCTACTTCAGCAGAGCACTGCTGCAGGTGCTCGGACACGCGGTTCGGCTGCCCACGCGGCATCCATCGCCTCGTCTGCAGCTAAGGAACAGTACTCTTGGGGCGCCAGGCTGCCTCATCGGTGAAGCATCTGCCGTTGGCTCAGGTCATGATCCCAGGGTCCTGGGATGGAGCCCCGAGCTGGGCTCCCTGCTCAGCGGGGAGTCTGCTTCTCCCTCTGCCCCCTGCTCCTTCTCTCCCTCTCAAATAAATAAATAAAATCTTAAAAAAAAAAAAAGAAAGAAAGAAGAATAAATAAAGAACACTACTCTTACGAGGAGCAGTGATGTGCCTAGCTCAAAGCCACTGCTTTCCAGCCCCCTTGCAGCTGGACGTGGCCACATGCCTCAGATCTGGCCAGAGGGTCGCAGGCTTCGCACTATATGGATGTCCGGGAAGGCCACAAAAGCAAGCAGATTCGGCTGAGAAGCTGCTTTTGCCTCTTGCCACCTTCTTCTCTGCTTGCTAACCATGGTGTAGGCACGAAAGCTAGAACAGAAGTCACTGAGGTGACCCTGAGGAAGGAAGGTACTTTCCGAGGACAGGGAGTCTAAACTTAAAAGGCGAGCTTTCTGCTGTCACTGTGGAGTCGCTTTACCAGCCACTGACGGCCCGCCCTCAAATCTTCCCGCGACAGAGAAATTAACTTCCACCCTAGTGACGCCACGGCGACTTCAGGAGAGGAGTCCTCCAACCCTGGTGGCTGACAGAATTGCCTGGGGTGCTCGGTGAGCGCACGAAGGCTCAGGCCCCACGCTACTTCACGAAGCCAGGTTTCCGGGTGCCAGGTGACACTGACACCCACCCAAGGTCGAGAACCACCACTTTAGCTTTTCTATCCCACGCTGCCTCGCAGGAGCTCACCACTCCCTGCAAGGGCCAGCCCCAATACCGACGACATGTCGTCAAAAGCACTTTTATAACCTCCTAATTATTTTATTTATAATGGAAAGCGATCCCAGATCTGAATGGGGTAGCCCGCTGCCAAGACACTTTCCCATCCACCCTTTTAGGACAGGGCAGATGGTGGTGGACATGCTGCCCACCCGCGGGCTGCCTTGGCCTTTCCTCCTGTTCCCTAATCTGACCAGTGCCTGTTCCGCTCCTTGGCATGCTGCCTGAGGCAGCGCAGGAGAGGGCTGTCTGGGGGCAGCCGCCAAGCTGTCTCCTTGACGGTTTTTGCGGGAGCCTTAGCAATGCTGTCATTTCCCCGGAGAGAGCGCTCCAGCCCCTCACATTCACTTCCCTTACCTTGATCGGAAAGGACAGGAGAGGACTCGGCGCTCTACGGGGTTGGCCTTGATCACTGCGGCTTTGCCATGCCAGCCTGACCACCTTGCAAGCTAGCTTCCTTAGTGAGGGCTCAGAGTCCAAGGATAACATTTGGAGCTACCCTCTCCCATCCACAGGTTACTGGTTCAAAGAGTTTTCCTGAACAGTTTTCTGGCTACCTAGTTGTCTGCCTGCCCCACCCAACCAGTAACCTCTTTTCTCCATCTCAAGTACAAAAGGACAGTTTGTGCTCTCTCCTGCTTCTCTTTCCTAAAGTGTATCACTGTTTGTTTGTTTGTTTGTTTGTTTGCTGGTAGAGCAATATCACGCATGTGGATTGTAGGAAGAGAAATTTATAGACCACCACCTCAAAGAAAAATGTGGTCCTGACCTACCTAGATTCTTAAAAACCCCTATTTGTTGAGCTCAGAGAGCAATTATAAAAATATGACTTTCTATATCTGGCTCTTCCTTTATATTCAGTTTCCTGAAACTTTAAGCAACCACCCACATCTGTGTGCTCTGGGCGAAAGCAGTTGACGAACAGGTAATGCCCTTTTGGATGCCAGCTGCACAGGGAAGTCCCACAGACAAAAGAAAGCTCCCAGGTGAATCATTCGCCACACCCTCATCTACCCCTGGAGGATACCCAGCACCAGGTGGCCCTAGCTAGAAGACCCTAGGCTCTACATTGAGTTGAGGGTAGGTAAGCTACACCCCTAGGGCCTGTTCCAGGAAAGCTAAACTGCTCACTCTTGTAGGGGCACATGCCGGTGGATGAGAACCAGGCAGGGGCAGGGATCTGCCCCAGGGCTGCCCCGGACAGAAACCACCCCGACACCAGGGACTCACTTCGTATTTATTTCTGGTAGTGAGTGGAGTTTGCAGAGCCGCCTCCTCCCCCTCGGATGGCGTGGACGGCCGTTGGAGATGATGCCGGGTAGTGTCCAGGGCGGATGGGCTTGGCTGTATCCGACAGAAAGGACAGAGCATTCAGCCTGGGCTTAACTGGCCACACCCACATGTCCAAGGGTCACATGTGAAAACCAAGATGCACAATTTTTATCATTATAATTCTCATCAAGCACCAGACCTTTCTGAAAACAGGATGTCTGCCCTCCTGACAATATAGTTGGCTAAGCCAGGGCACCCAATGGTTAGGGGACAGAGAGAACTTACATATCAATTATTTTAACTCTAGCTGAGGAAAATTAGAAGGACTTTGTTTTATCTGAGGCAGATCCATAGGCAACACTTGGGTTCCAAGGGCATCCGCACAGCCCCTGAAACTGGACGCAGATTTCTGCCTATGATGCACTTTTCTGGGAAGACACTCCATAGTTTCCGGATTTACGAAGAGCGTGAAATCCAATAAATGCAATGAAATCTAAGGTATGATCTAAAACCTAGAAACATGAAGTTGTTGGTTTATAAAACATCTGCACAGCATTATCTGATGGGAAATAATATCACATGTTATTGGAGGCATTTCAGTAAAAAAAAAAAAACAAAAAACAAAAGAAAAAAACACTCTCTAGAGAGCATTCCTAAATCCCTTTGCTGCGTGTGGCTCCATCCTGGGAACTATAACTTAGCAGCTACACCCCCATCCCCGCCACGGGCAAAATGCCCAAATCCAGGTCTGGCAGGGGCTGGACGTCCAAGCGCCTTTCCTGGCTGGGATCCACACGCTGCTCCCCGAGGCCAGCCCAGCTCTTTCCAAGGTGCTTCCAAACGTGCCCTTGCAAGTGGCTTTCCCTGAGGCTCCTGGCTCCACCCCGCCCCTTCATGTTCTGCCTGGTACAGAACAGAAGGCGCCTTTGGGCCTTGCTGAGACACAGCCAAGTATTCTAGTACTTGTGAGAATGTAGCTCTGTTTACAGCCAAATACCTTTAGCTGACAGCCTAAGTTGGCCACCTTCTCTGCTCAGCTCAGCAGCTCTGAAGACCGCAATGTAGGCTGCAATCTCCCAGGGTGAGGAAGCAGGTGCCTGACACCGTCATTCTCCTGGGAGGAACGCAGGGCGCCTGCAGGCACTGGCTAGCCTCGCCCCGCCGGCCTGACCACAGCCTGGCAGATGTTCCCGAACATAGTGCTTCTGCTTAGCAGAGACCTGTCCTCCAGCAGGGGCGCAGGTGAGGGGCACACCTACCGATCTGGGCCGAGTGGGCCCTCCTGGCCATGTTCTTGGCTCGCACGGCCTCCTTGATGCGGTCCACCTCCTGCTGGTAACGCTTGCGGTCCCGCATGGCGTTCTCCTTGGCCTCCTTCAGCGCGCTCTCCAGGGCCTTGACACGCTCCGCTGTGGCGCGCAGCCGCTTCTCCAGCTTGGGCAGCTCGCAGCGCAGGTCTGCGTTGTCCCGGACCAGCTGCGGGGAGAGCGGACGGGGGCAACTTACTAAGAAGGCGAGGGGGCGAGCAGGAGGGGCAGACGGGGACAGGCGGGGACTCTGCGGCCAAACAAGCAGCCCCGCCAGGTCGGCGCGAACGTCCCTGTGACACCAATGCTGGCAGCGCCGAAGGAACACGGCAATCCTGTACCCCGGGCCTCCAATTTGCTACACACGACTCGTGTGCAAGGAAGTGGGGAGGGTGCAGGATGAAATTAAAAGCCATTTCCGGTCACAGGAAGCTTTCAGGCTTGGGCAGGATTTACTTCCGACTTGGTTTGCGTGGGTCGGGGAGCCAGTGTGGGGAAGCTTGGCTACTCAGGCATTAGCATGTGAAAGCTGAGCGATGTTGGGCAAGTTCAGAAGCACTGGGTACGGGCGTGCATGTTCTAGAGCTCTCTCTAGGCCTCCTCCTGGGCAGGACGTGTCATCTCCACCAGCATGCGGTTTGGACCCACTTGGCAGCATATCCAAAAGCTCACAGGTAACCCTGAGATACTGCTCCTTCTCTTATTACCTAAGACCCTCAGTTAAGAAGGAATGGGTGAGACAGGTGCGTTCAGGGTGGTCTGGCTGCAGACTGGTGGTTGCCAGAGGAGAGGTGGGGGGATGGGTGAAAGAGGTGAAGGGGATTAAGAGGACACTTATGGTGATGAGCACTAAGTAATGTATAGGATTGCTGAACTGACACATTGCATCCCCGAAAATAATACAGCACTGTCTGTTAATTATGGAATTAAAAAAATAAGTACAAATTTTTAAAAATTAAAAGAAAATGAAGGAAAATTTTTTAGAAAGGAAGAAAGGAAAGACAGAAAGAGAAGCAACAGGCTTGCCCTGGATTTAAAAAAATAAAAGTCTCAAGAGCCAGCTCTATTACTTCCTGACATCTGACTTGGTAAGTCATCCAACCCTACACGTCTCAGGTTTCTCACCCATAAAAAAGGAGAGCATATAAGAGGACCATTGTGTGAATCCGAGCGGATCCAGAAAAGTTTTGAAAATCGGAAAGCACTGGATGAAGGTTACCTATCCCAAGGCCACACCTGCATTGTTTACCAGCCCCAGTGCCTGGCAGACAGCAGGTTTTTAATATTTATTAAAACATTCAGTGAATTCATAAATAAAATAATTAATGAATTTCAGAGCCTTATTTCAAATTAGTGAACTCAGACTGCAGTTTCTGCTTCTATATTTCTCATCAATAATTTGCTTGAATGACTTCAACCATGTTGACTCTGTCTTCCTCCCTTTGGGGAAAAATGCCATCCTAGGTAACGTGGAAGAGGACATAGGCCCAAGAGAGATGTATCCCCTTAACCATGTGGTCCAACAAGCTGAACCATTTTTATCACAATCCAGATCTTTAGGATTTAAGGGAAACATGAACATTCCAGTATTTATACAGAAAAGAGACAGACAACTGCCTAGATCACCAGTAGGTTTGGCCATGCACTTTGCTGTCCCTCTAGATCAACTCCAGAGCATCATAAGAACTGGAGAGGATGCCCAAGAAATAGGGCAACAGAGCAGAGAGAAAACGAAGCAGATCACTTCCTCTCCTGGTCTCTTTCCTCGTCTGCAAAAATAAGGGGCCTGAATCAGCCCAGTGGTATTCACTTTGCGTTCTGTGCAGCCTGTGGGTCTGGGACTGGGACCGGAGGCGGGACAATAAGGCAGGGTTCTGAATACCCCACTTCCCAAACCCCAAGAGCTCAAACTCCATTCCTTCCATCTGGCTTCGATGAAAGACTTTCATATATAAGGGAAGTCACTGAAGACTAAATAAAGGACTCCAAGGACCCTTTTGGATTAATGTCCCCTGGTGATATAGAGTGCTTTTATCTTTAATGTCAGAGCCTTCTCCCGGAACTGTGGCCAGATATAGTGGCGCTTCTTTCCAGGAGAGTAAGAAAAGCAGAGGAGGCTAGCACAACTCTCCTACCTGTTTGTGAACCTTCGTGAGCTGCTCCAGGTTATTCTCCAGGAAGGAAATTTTCTGCTTCTGGGCAGCACTGCCCCCTCCGTCATCGCTGTCCAGCTCCACACTCTGCACCAACATGAGGGGTCAGCGGGCAGCCGTGCCCACAGCCCACCCGCAGCCCCAGCACAAGCTGGACAACATTCTAATTCTTCTTTATAAAAAACCACCACCCCAATTCCACCAAAGTTTATTCTGAAAGTGAAAATAAAGAGAGGTTCTAAAAATTGAGACTCCATGACCTTCCCAATGAATTCCCTTGTTTGGTGTCAAGGGTCTTCCGAGCATTATAGTTTAGAGAATAGAAAACAAAACAAACAAAACTTTCAATCTTCCTTTGAAAGATACAGATTAGTTCTCTCTGTGAAATTTACCTCTCCCTTGCAGGTGGGTAAACAGACTTCTTTTCAAAGGAACTGTTCCAAAACTCATTAAGAAGAACCAGTGTGAAAACATAAACCCAAGACCTAAATCTATTTCAAACGTCCCAACTGAGATAAGTCACCAAGCTGTTGGGCAACTGCCTGTGGTCCCACGGGGAAGTCTCAATGGCCTTTGCTTGTCCCTTCAGCTTCCAATCCCATGAAATTACTTAATGAATCCATCTCAAACTAGTCACAGCATCTGAGCGCTGTGCTGGATAAACTTTTGAAATTCATCAGATGTTGAGATGGACAAAAACTGCCCTCCTGGCAAGGCCATGCTGAGTAGTCAGATAAGCTGAGAAACACATGTGCAAACACATCCTGGAGCCCCAAAATGGCAAGGCATCCTTGCTGCGTCTGATTACAGAGAACCATCGCCCCTCCATCTGAGAAGTGACAGCTGCACGCAGATCTCAAACCTGTGTCTCTTCCATCTACATCCAGGGTTCTCAAACTTTGCCCAGAGGAGGGTTTGTTAAAACTCAACTTGCTGGGCCCCACCTCCAGTCTCTGCTTCAGTGGACCTTGGGTGAGTTAGAGAATGTGCGTGTCTAGTGAACACCCCGGGGATGCCCGAGCTGCTGGCCAGACAACCACCCTTTGAGAGCCACGGGTC
The DNA here is from genome assembly GCF_002007445.2 of Ailuropoda melanoleuca. Taxonomy (NCBI): domain Eukaryota; kingdom Metazoa; phylum Chordata; class Mammalia; order Carnivora; family Ursidae; genus Ailuropoda; species Ailuropoda melanoleuca. The sequence goes on along the minus strand of NC_048219.1, from coordinate 120,547,818 downwards.
TACAAGTAGGCCCTTCCTTGAGAGTTTATATCATGAAATCAGGGGGGCCTGATCTCAAGCTCCCCTGACCCCCTCCTCCCTCTGACTGAGTTTTTCAGTCCTTGCCATAATCTCTGCAGGCTCCCTCTCTGTCTCCTCTGCTCTGGCCTCTCCCTCCTACCCGGTCCAGGTCTGATGATCATTTCTATTTTGATGACTGTGGTCACTACTTACCTGCCCCACTGCTGCCATTAGGCTCTTAAACTCTCCTATCCTTCTCTGCCTTTCTTTATTTTCATTTCCGGGCCTGGAACCATGCTATCAGGGTCCACAGCAAATCCATGCTCTGACCTTCAGCTGGACACTCACACCACTGCTCGGCCTTCACTCATCCCTGACAAATCCCCCCAGGCTGCCTGGGCTTTCGCTAGGCTCTGCTGCCTCTGCATTGGCCCCCTTCCTTCTCCATCAAGGACAGAACCTCCACATTAACTCAGAAGATCAAAGTCGTTGGATGCACTTTTCCATGGTTATGTATTGTCCTGCAAACATCTCCAGCTTGACTCTCCACTACTCCTCTCTGGGAAATTGTATCCCTTCCCCTTACCAAGCTGATACATCCATCCACGCTATAAATTCTGTCCCACTCAGATCTGACACCATCAACCCCCTCCTCTTTTGTATGTATTTCACCTCTTCCCCTTGGCTCCTTCACACAGATACACATGCACACATGTGCGTACTTTTCAATACACCTTCCTTCCATCCTACTACACAGCTGGATATGGCCCATCGCTCCTCCTCTATCACGTTTAAACATATTTAAAGAGAAGTCCCCCTGCCACTCCCACCTTTCCCTCCTTCCTGGAACTTCTGCAAGCTGCTCTGGGATTCACTATACGGTGACTCCCCGAGATCACTGTGGGAGGCACGAGGATTCAGAAATCACACGACCTGGGTTCCATCCTACCTCCAGCTCTTCTAGCTGTGTGACCTTAGGCAAGGTACTTAACCTTTGAGCCTATCTTCACTAAGACAGAACCGAACAGTAAGAACCACTTACACAAGGTTGCCAGGAAGAGCAAGTAAGACGCACGTGAAAGTGCTTCATATGCTCTGACCCAGCCGCTAACGGCCCTTCATGGGCAAACAGGAGGCTCCTGCCTCTAATCTCTCCAGGATTCTGGCACTGCTCACCAAGCTTCAGGCAGCACTGCCTGACGAGACCCCTGGATTTTCCCGGCATCATGCACGGCAGCTCTCGCACTGCAGCCAGGTAGGTGTGCACTCATTTGAAATGAAAGGCCAGGGAGAGGATTATAACTTCCTCTTACTAAGAAGAAAAAATCAGATGGAAAAATATTCCCAAGTACTTTTTTTTTCTTTTTTTACCTCCAGTACATTCTTTGAATACATTTTCTGGCATGAAATAATTAATTTTTAAGCACAACCAGCCCAATTTAAGCAAGTGATATTTCAACGGAAAATGATTCTTTCTGTCCATCTTTTCTTTTCTTCTCAGCCCTGTTCACACAAAATAGAGCTCACCTTTTTAACCCGGGCGGTCAGATCCTGGACGAAGAGTTTCCGGAGGTTATGCAGAGTCTGCAGTTCCCGAGACTGGAAGAGAAGATTGTGAGATTGCCACTGAAGTGGGAGACACCTCGAATTCAGGCCACATCGGGCACCAGACCATCCCCGTCTGGTTGCCCCAATGACCCAGACGGCTCCCACCTGCTCTGCGAGCCCACCATCCAGGCCATGGTGCTCCCCCACTTCCCCCTGGCTTTCCCACCACATATGTCCATCCCTCCAGCTGTCTCAACACTGCCCCCAGGGGCAGAGACTGGGAGCTCAAACCATGAACCGTAAACCAGAACAGAGCCTACTCATTCGCACTGTTCTAAATAGAACTTCTCTCCCCTCAACTACAAAAGTTAACACGTTTTCTCACAAAAATTCCTAGTTGGCTGTGTTGTACCAGAACAGATTCTTTCTTTGCTCTAATTTATCACGTACGCATTACACAAAATGCCAGCAAGTCTAAATGGAAAGTTACCCACAATCTCTCCCATCGTAGCGGACCAACATTTTTCATCTTTCCACGCCCCCCTTTGGCCCTGGGCCAAGTGTGCTGGCTTTACACCACTAAGCTCGTGGGTGAGGCAGGTAGTGGGCCTTCTCCCCATGTAACCCTGGGCAACCCACCTAACCCCCTGCACCTCAGCTCTCTTCTTTGTAACAGGAGGATAAATATGATAGTTGCCTCACAGTGTTGTCGAGATTAAATGTGATAGTCCTTATAAAACTGTTACGGCAGTTTCTGGCACATTGTAAGCGCTCGGTAAACATTACCTACTGTCAACTTATCGATGCACCATATTTGACAGCTATTTTCTTCATTAGGCTTTTGTTGTTTCCCTTTGTTGTCCTAATATTGTTACGTTGTAATTAACTTCTTGGGGGCAATTTTTTCTTTGTTTTGAGTTATTGTCTACAAATGAACCCTTAGGAATTAGATTGTGAAGACAAGGCTCTGAGTCAAACCTGGTGACCTTTGTTAGCAAGATCAGAACACCAAAATAGTTCCACCCATTCAAGTCTCCAGGTTCTTACTACTAGAGATACGGTTGGTTTCTTGCAAGGTACCTTCCCGTGAGGGAAGAGAGGGATAAACTTGCGTTTGAACTACTCAATTTGTCTAAGTTGACCTACTTTTAACACAGAACATCAAGGGATGCAGCTCGCCCATGTTCACAAGAAAAAGAAACAGGCTATACAGCCATGGGAACACTAACATTCTTGGAATAAAAGTTCTATGTTAATTTAAGTCTTGTTACCGGGTCCAAGTCTGCAATTCTGTGTTGAAATAAGAAGCACCTAAAGTCAATTGCTTCCTCAGATGAGGCAAATGACTGTGCAGGAGGCCAAATAGGCCTGTTATTACGGATACAATGCACATTGCACCTGTCTGAGGCCTAGCCGCCTTCCGGGGCAGGTGCAGGCGTGCAGCTCCGCGCTCACATTTACACACCAGGCCCCTGCCAGAGGATCTCCCCCGCCCCCCGGCCCCAGCCCCTGCACTGCATGCTCCCTCGCTCTCCTGCTTCACGGATTTTATTCCTGACTGAACTGTGACCATAGTAAACATTGTCCATAAAAAACCCACCACACCAAAGGGAAATGAGAAGGCACAGGTCACTTGTCAAAGGGCCAGGCATTTCCTCGAGTCCCCAAAACCCAATACTCTGAAGTCCTGAGTTTGGCACCTTTATCTCATTCTTGTTTGTTCTTACATGTATTCAACAGTTCAGGAGGGGTGGTTAAAAATCTTTAAAACAGTTTGTAAGTTGCACATTTAAGCTTAGGCAGCTAGCATTTGGCTTCCCGCAGCATTGACTCTTCCTCCACGATATCATCATTTCCTCACCCCATCTGACTCACTTCCCTGAAACTTTCCTGTCTCAGGCCACTGCCCTCTGTGTAAAAGCTCAGGGCTAGCTTCCTGTCACAGGGGACAGCGAGGATGAGCCCAGAGAGGTGAAAACACAAGGCCCACTAACACAGCAGGAGAGGTCCAGCCCCAGAGCCCAAAGGGTCCTGTTAAAGCAAGATGGCTGCCTGGGGACCCAAGACACCCTCGACATCTTCCAATGTCAACCCCTGGAGTGGGCTTCAGACTCCAACCCCTGCACAGCAGGTTACACACACACACACACACACACACACACACACACACACACCCCTCCCACCCAAATACTCAAGAAGCCAGAAGGGGCCTTGAGTTAAGGAGAGTTCAAGTAAGGGCAGCCAAGGGCAGCGAGTCTGTTGCTGAAGAACATTTACACCTTAGGGAGGATTCCAACAGCAGGTTAGGTGAAAACATCCAAGTCTAAAATGACACATGCGGTAGGGATCCAATTTGGGGTTTCACATGTGGATTGTGCAATGTGTGTGAGTAGTGAGTGAAAGCAGGAGAGAGAAAGGGAACCAGTGTGTCAGTGGGTCTGTCTCTGTGGGTAAGCATGTGGGTGGGAGGGGGCAGGGATGGTGGGTGAGGGTAGTTCATGGGTGGAAGGTACTGAAATGTCACTTATCTCTGGCTAGTGGGAATTTTAAAGTTCAATATTTTTCTGAATTTTTAGAATTACCGTAACTGTGGGTATCACTTCTCCTGTAAAACAGACATAGATGAAGCAACTTCATGGCTTCATCTCGGTTTCCCTAGAGCCAGCAGGCATCTACCATCTTCTCCACCATGTTGGAAAGGCCTAAGATCCTTTGAGTCACAGTCATCTTACTTCTGTCCTGAGTGGACGGTGCCCTCTGTCCCTCCACCTGGCTTTGAGGGGCAACTAACATCAGCCCAGGATACAGAGTACACAATCAGGTCCAGCCCTGAGCAGCCATCTGCCTTCAGCCTGGGGTCACCGGATTCTTGGGAGGCAGGCACAGTCCCACATAAATTCACATGACACATGAATGGAATCAAAATTTATGACTATATCCAGGCTGCCTGGGTGGCTCAGATGGCCAACTCTTGATTTCGGCTCAGGTCATGATCTCAGGGTCCTGAGATCGAGCCCCGTGCTTGCAGTCTGCTTGAGGATTCTCTCTCCCTCTGCCCTACCCCCACTTGTGTGCGTGTGCTCTCACTCTCTCTCAAATAAATAAATAAATCGTTTAAAAAAATGTATGGCTGTATCTAAGCAATAGTCTCTCTGTTGTTTTATCATGTGAAATGACCGGACTTGTTTTCACCAAATTGAGAGGTTCTATTGAGACAGCCTATCTTCAAACACAGGCTGTGTGGTACTTTGCAGAGCTCTCAAGAGCCAAGAGCCCTCAGAGCAGCTGAAATGGAAGTCAACCAGCGCAGACAAACCTCATGAATTCAGATGCAGAATGGAGAAAAACAACCAGGATTTCAAATGATGAGGCCTTCTCATCTGTCACTCTTGTGCCCAAACTCTGCAGGGCTCAAGGCCTTACCTGGCCTACAACTGCTCTTGTCTTGACCTTTCTGTGCCTACTTCTTGTCTCTTCCCTGCATCACTAACTTTCCTGCTGTTCTCCAACATGACAACCCCAGGCTCACCTCAGGGCCTTGGCACGGTCTATTGCCTCTGCTTGGAAGGCCCGTCCCCCAGACATCCCCATGGCTTGTGCTTTCACCTGCTTCAAGTCCCTGCTCAAATGTTACCTCCTCGTGGGACCTCTGCACTTTCTATAACCATGTAATGGCGGTCATGATTTCCTTCCTTATTGTTCACTGCCTGTCCTCCCACCCCCACCTGAAGGCGAGCTTCACAAGGGCCAGGGTCTTACCTTTGTCATTTATTGATACAACCCAAGCACGTGGAAGAACACCAGCCTTTAGTAGGCACTCTTAAATGTTGAATGGAAATAAGTCACAACGTGCAAAGTGGGTAAAGTTTCAGGCATTGATTTGCAAGTCAGTTTAACTCTCACTCAGGGCCTCTATTATAGCACTATGGATGGATGGACGGACGGACAGACGGACGGAGAGATGGAGGGACAATTAATCATGGTATCAAGAGCTGGGGAATTAATTCTACAATTCTCACTTTTACACGGGATATTTTGCCTAAAATGGTGTGTCTAAATATTTGTATTTGTCTTCATGTCTAAATATGTGGTATTTGCCTAAACAGTTTCTCTAAAACAGTATGTCAGGAAGGTGGGCATAGATCAAGTTTTAGAATACACAAATTCAACAAATCACAAACTAATCGGGTCTTTGGGACTAAAACGAGTTGGGAAACATGCTGACGTACCACTGTCTCCTCCAGCCCTTTGAGGTCCTCTCTGGCTTGCTCCCTTTTATCATTGAGCAATCTAAAAAACAGAAAGGAGTCATGAGCCACCAAAGGCACAACAGAGATTTCCAGGCACCATGTGCACCTACAGATAAATCAACAAAACCAACCATCTCATGCAAATAGGCTCTATTTTTACATCAGCCCAACCTAACCAGAATATTTAGGAATCGGAATCATGGAAGTCGACTTCCCTAAGACTCCGCGGGGAGGAGAGAAAAGAGAGGAAATATTTCAAGTGCACTCACAAGAGCTTTTCCAGTTTCATCTCCCTCTCTTGGTCCTCTACTTTCAGCTTGTTATAATCAGAACTCAGCTTCTCCTGTTCCAGTTGCAGTTTCTGATTCAAACTGAAATTGAGGGAAAAAGCAATACGTTGCACAGGAGTCTACAATTCCGAGGCACGCAGCTAAAGACACGGCTCCAACCCCATTAGTTCTGTGCGATAAAGGCAGCAATTCTGGAAGATTCTGAGGGATCAGAGAACAACCTCACAGCTTCCTCCCTGCCCAAGTGAACACTAATTTCTGGGAACATCTCAGAGGCACGAAACATAAGGCTTCAAGAATATATTTAGAGTTGGCTTGTGCAAGAGCTTTGGGGGGAAAATAATGAGCTAGGCAAAGGGCTGGTATTTTAAAATAGAGAAAGAGAGCACAGTCAGAAGAATTCGGCTTTGTCTGCCCTACGGACGGCATGCACCCACTCAGGAAATCTTATTTGGCCATTTCACCCTTCCCTTCTTCTCTGGTCCGATGATCTGAAAACATCTCCTAAGTCCAAATTTCTGGCTGAAACAGGGACAGTGCCGCTGTGTGAAGTCTGCAAGAAGGGGTACAGAGAGAGGAAATACAAAGAAAGCCCAGGGTCTGCTGCAAAACCAGAAACTTGCCATTGGGTTGGGGGCACCTGGTCAACATTTGCATGCAGTATTTATAAAACCTTTGTCTGGCCACACCTGTGCATCCGTAAAAGAACAGATTCCATGCTATCTGAAGGAAAACCCAGAGTCTGTTTGAAAGGCACAGGCCAAGGAAACTTCTCCAACTACTAACTCACTCAACAACCCTAACAACCCTCCCTCCTTCTCTCGTCCCTCCCCACCCCCCGTCCCCCTCCAGCTGAACATGTCGAGGGGGATTAATCATAAAGAACGCAGGACATGTCTGAAGGGGAAAGAACAACATGAATAACAGCAGGGGGGTGGTCCAAAAGGAGGAGGGCAAAGACGACGCTAAGGACTTGCCTTAGGTGGACAGTGTGCACAGAGCCCAGATCACGCCGCTCACACTTTGCTTCGTTACCATTCTCCTCTCAAAACGCAAATGTGCTATGTGAGCAGCTTGGACACGACGGAGCGGGATCTGGTTCAGTAGCCCACAGAATTAAACTCTAACTCCAGTTTGATCCCTACTTAGCAGTGTGACCCTAAGAAACTCATTTAACCTTGCCTTGCTTCCCATACAGAAATCTGGTTCTTTATCTACAGAAAGTGGAAGCGGAGGGAGGCTTTAATCTAGATCTTGGGGGGGGGAGGGGTTAGTGGATGGAACTGTATTTCAACATAACTGGTTTTCTTCATTTTCCCTCATCTTTTATTTGAGGCCATTTAAAAACATTATTCTGCAAGGAGGTGCAAAGATTGCCGAGGACTCGCTGCAAACACCTAAGAGCCTCAAGGAGAGGATCCTGAAGGCACTCCCCAGCTTGCTGCCTTGTTTTGACAAGGAGGCAGGAAGTTGAGAGAGAAGGAGGGGAGAGGTCATTATGGAGCAGGGGTTCTTCAGTGGCGGTGACAGGACGGGAAAATGGCCCTGAAGGGGGTGACACCAGAGCCAAGCTGTAGTGACGCCATCCTGGCAAAGCCCCAGGTCCACGAGCACAGGCACGGGTCCCTGAGAAGTGTGTGCACGTGACCGGGTGGCTTGGGGCTGTGCGGGGGTATATTCCTATGTTGGGTGAGGAGGCAGCAGGAGCTGACTGTCTTCGCTGGAGTATTTAGCAGCCTATCCGAACCCAAGTCAGGACCAATGGAGGGTTGTTTTTTGGTTTTTTTGTGTGTATTTTTGTACGTATTTTCATACAGACAGTGTCTCCACCTACAAGGGCATGTGTCTACACAGCTGAGTCACCAACATGACCCCGGCTCCTGGGGGACGCGGAAGGGTACCCGCCTGCCACCTGCCCCACCAGAGCCCCCAGAGGCTCAGCCCCAGATGGGAGAACAGACTTCGGAAGCGGCACGTCTAGCCCGCTGTGGCACAGGGCAGAACACAGAGCCTGCGGGCCGAGGAGAGCAGCCCTCGGCTTCAAGCTGCGTCCTTCTCCAAGCTGGCCCGAGAGCCATGCCCGCCCCTGCGTCCCAAGAACCCCCGGGCCAACTCACTCCCGAATCTCATCAATGATTTTCTGCTTCTCCTCGATTTCATCCCGAAGTCTGGACAGCTGCTTCTGGTGAGCTTCCCGGTGGCTCTCCATCTGTTGCTCCAGCGCCTTCTGCAAGCCAGGCCAAGGGAAATGTGTCATCCACTCGTTGGCTCACAGCCCACACCGTGACAAGCCCTGGATTGCTTCTGCCTCCTACCCTACGTCCCTCGGCTGTCAAATCCCAAAACTGGGGCCCCCAGAACCTGCCTTGCTTTACGGGCACAACAAAACCCAAAGATCTTGATAAAACCCGGCGGGCCCTAGGAGCAAATCAGTCCATTAATTAAATAAAAAGCTCTCCCATGACCTTCTACAGCTCACATGAGCTACATGGCTTCTCTCGCCAGGTCAGTCAGAGGGCAGAGACCTCTTAACTATACCCAGGTGACGGCAGACAAGCCACGAAACCCGTGTGAGCCACACTCCCTCACCTGTAAAGTTTAGAGAATCGTCCCTGCCCTGAGCACTGCACAGATTTATGGTGATGTTCAAAGGAGACCTTTTCAGCAAAGCGATGTGAAACCAGGAGGAGCGCCCCTCAAGGGGAGCCTGGAGCAGGCTCATGGCACGGGCGCTGTTTTACCCACGGGCTTACCCCCAAAGGGACTTGCGGTTTGCCTAAAATGAATCAAAATTCTACATCTTCTCATGCCTCATTTTATTCACCTAGAAGTCTTATTTCCCAATCATTTTTCCTACATTTTCCTTCACTACTTTACATGTGACCAAAAATAAACATCTGTGTACGATGGAAATCCAAATCTGGGGTGTTTCTTGAGAAAGGTCAAGGGGAGAGATGTTCTCTTTTATTCAGAGGAAGGGCAAACGTTTCCTCAGAAGCTCAGCTCAGCAGCGCGGCCCACGCGGTGACCGGGAGGGGCTGCTCCGTCCCCCTTCCCCAGGAACAGGGAAGAACCATATCCTAACGCACCATGACCGTCAGCTCCAGAGCTCTCCGGGCTTCTGCACACGTCCGTCTGCCTCTCAGTCCTGCGCCAGGCCACACTGTGAGAACGGCTCTGACTGCCCGCCACCGGTCCCTCCCACTCCCTCCTACACTGCCACACACATCTCTGAAGGAGACAGATTTTCCTAGAATAAGGAAACGCAGTCCAAACACACGCAAGCTGGGCTCCAGCGAAGGGGCGGCCTACACACCTTCATTTCCTCCGCGTCCTGCAGCTGTGTCAGATGCTCCTTCTCCTTATCCTGGAAGCTGACTTCGTGCATTTTTTCTGTTTTGAATTTTAAATGATGATTTAAGACTTAACGGGTGGGACTCACATCCAAAAGTAAAAAATATTTTTAAAAAGATAAAAGACAAAAAAAAGGCAGAAAGGCCATGGAGTGAAACATGGGCTTACATGACCAATTACAACCATGCTATAACCAAGATCGGGCCTCCGATCTGGGAGACTTCTGGCCGAGGGAGGCTGCCCACTCCAGCAGGAGGGGCAGCTGTGGGGGGAGGGGTGCTGACTTGGGAGTAGGCCGCTCTAGGTCAGAACAGACGGGCCTGCGTATGACCTCATACCTGGCCTCGGTGAGCAGCCCCTGAGGCAGTGTATGGCAATCTGCTTTGCAAATTAGAAAGCACTCTGTGAGTGTTAGTGGCATTTGGATGCACGCCACTGTTAGAGTTCCAGAAAGAGCTAATTTACCTCCCATGGGTATGCTGTTTATTTTCTAAGAATCTAGAGCAGGAAAACAAAATCTAAGGACAAGAATAAAGAAAACAGAAATATAAAATAATCTCCAGATTAAACAGGAAGGCCCTTATTTGGTGTGTGGCAGGCCTCCAGGGGGAGCCTGTCCCAGCCCCTTGGTCAGGGGCACTCACAGGGCACAGAAAGCAAGCAGCAGCCGGGGGGGGGGGCAGGTAGCAAAATGGTTTAGAACAGTGTCACTCAAGTCATTACAATTTCCATCGAATCTGTTCCACTTTATTTCAGATCTTCTCACCTCCATTTTATTTCTACTCAGTGGCACCACTAACAGAAGCCATTTACAAGAGAGAAAAGTTCTTTTCCATGTCAAGTCTTAAGGGGAGCACACTATGTCTAACATTTATCCGTTATCACATAAAGAAAACATGACAAGGTCATAGCGGGGTGACGATGTTCTCGTACTTTCTCAATCTGCCTTGGCATTGAAACAAAATGTATTTACTGAGCAAGTAACTATGTTAACAATAAAGGAAGTAAAGAAGGGTGGCATCATCACCAGTCCTACCACCCTATCAAGACCATCTCCATTTCAAATATTATCCTGCAGGACTCGGAATGCAAGTATCCACTGATTCCTAAATATGATAACCCCAGTGAAGAAAAGATTACACATGATCTGTAATCTAAGAACACCTTGTAAGCATGGCCGGACAGCCCGCACGTACTTCACCTCCAAAACAAAACACGTGTTCTGTTAAACAACAGCCCATAGCTCGTCTAACGGCTGGGCATGTAGGTGGCTTCCTTTTCTTTCCCCTACTAACACAAGGAATGCTGCAATGAGTATTGGAGATCTGAGGATCAGAAGGTATGAAAAGTGTTATGATTATTACTATTTTTGAATTGCTTTCCAAAAGGACTCTAACAACTTTCATTGCCATTCATGGTGCATGTGTTCCATTTCACCACAACGCATCTGTTCTTAAACCTGTTCTGGTTTCTGCATTTCCAGTTACTGCTCTCAAATTTTTTCTATTTATTCATGTCTATTCAGTGCTTCCTAGGTGTCAGGCACTTCCCTCAGCAAAGGGCATCAGGAGGCTGTCCGGCAAAGGGAAGAGCTGGTTCCAAGGATGAACGGTGCAGGCAGCCATTGGTAGAAGTTCAGACTATATTAAGAGCATTGGGACAGCATGGAAGGGTCAGAGGCATGAGGTTGGGCACAAGATAGGAGGTGATTTTAGAACAGTTCCCTGGGATGCAGCACAGCGGCTGGCCTGGAGCAGATGGGGTCAGAGCCTCCATAGATGGATGTAGCCACAACTCTTCATTAGGATTAAGGACAGTGAAAATAAAGGTGGAGAGGAGCAGAAGCAGACAAGCGTCTGGCAGGTCAAATGGACAGGTCATGGTGACAGACTGGAGGCAGGAGGTGGAGGAGAGAAGATTCTGACTCAGGCAACAGGGTGGATGGAGGGAAAATGGGAAGGGGAGCAGATATTGTGTGGGGGCAATCCTCTCCCCCTCCCAATAATTATTCCACTGTTTTCAGTAGCTCTAGAAATGTTGTAATTGAGCAAAATCAAACATCATGAGTTCGGCCAACTAGAGCGTATCTGATGCAGGCCAAGAGCTCCACACCTGCAAAGCAGTCGATTGTTTACCTTGGGCTCGGAGCTTGGCCAGCTCTTCACTGAGTGAGTCTTGGGACTCTTCCAGCTGCCTCCTCTTCTGTTCCATGTTCTGCATGTAGTCTGTCAGGGATTTGATCTTGGCTTCATGCTTTAAATAAACAAACAGATAAAAAAAGAGGCGTGAGTGACCAACAACGGCCATCCTGGCTTGCCTGGGGCTGTCTGATGGGAAAAACGCAAGAAAGGACTTCTTGGGTCCCTTTTTTGAGTACCAACTCCCAAATGATTCTGCCTTTGGCTTGGGATCTGTGATCACAGACTAACATGGCCCTCTGTTTCCTCCCTCTGCTCCTCTGCTTTATTCCCCCCGACCCCTCTCATCTCCATGCCCCTCCTCACCATCCGCTTAAGTGAGGTGCCAAAGCCCAAGCTGGTTTTTCTCCTCGTAGAAAACAGTGCACTGGAAAGAAAAGACTGGGAAAATGTCTAGGGCAGAGGCTTCATTCTTGGAACGGGCACCTCTGGATTCTGTCTTCAGAACTCAAATATTGTGTCTTTTCTTTTCCTGTCTCTCAAACACACCAATTCCTATGTCTCAGAGACCTTGCATTTTACATTTTCCTCTCCCTCGGAAGCACTCCACCCTACCCACCCAGAGTCCTTATCACTAGGCTCCCAACATTTTCTAACGGCACCCAACTTCAACATGATTTATCTCTTTTTACTTGTCAGCTCCATGAGGGTATGGAGTCGATGCTTAATAATATTAGTGGAACCAATGAATGAATGGAAGCTCATTGACTAAAAAAAGACAGTGGGCCCTTTCCAGCAGATGGAAATATGTAGACACTTCCCCCACTCAAGATCTACAGTGTTCACATTAAGGCAGGAAAACCCTAGAGACCGAGCTCTAATCTAATGAAATAACCTCTGGGAAATGGGACTCAGAGCAGTCATGTTATCAGAACAGCTTTTGATGAAAAGGATGAGTGTAAACGAAGAAAATAATAGCATTTTAGCTGGAAATATTTTGTCAGATTCCTTAGATCATGTCAGAAAATAAAGAGCTAAGGTTTCTCTTACTTTTGAATCCCAGAAAATAATGATTAAATATTTGGCTCTGTATAAATTGTAACAGAGTAGAAAGTAGAACCCAACAGAAAGCTTTATTCATTGTTAATGGAGAAAGCACTAACACAGCTATCCTTTATCATTCTAATATGCTAATATTCTTGACTCTGATCTCATATGCCGAGAGTCAATGTCACTCTCAGACTTGGGCAACTGGAGACTCAGTCCTGGGCCACACACTGTGAACACCCCACTGGGGCCTTCCTCTGGCTGCACTCACTCCACTGAGCAAAGCACGCATAGGTCAAGGGGGCATGCCACATGGAACCCATGTCCCCTTCCAGACCACACTCTGGGAACTGGAAACCCAGAAGCTCCCTACTCCAGTGGCCCTAAAGGCCACTCCCAGAGCTGGCACTGCAGCTTCTGTCATCCATTCACACAGATTAGAGTTGACAGTTACACAGTTCTATCAGTTCACACAAAGTGCAGAAGGGCTGGTGCGTCCAGATGGAAAGAGAAGACAGTGGGCTGCAGACTGAGGGACCTCTATTTGGACCCTTGCCTTGGTCTCCAAATGTTAGGGGCAGGACTATCCAAAAGCACATGTTATCAGTACAAGAGGTGACCTGGATATTAGACTTGAAGTGTATGTACTCTGCCCTAGTGTTTATCATTTTTTCCAATTTTTTAAATCATAAAAATGTCAAATAGTAGAGCAAATCCAGAAAGAAGTGGTTAAGAAGTGGTATAGATTGCCACTCTTTTGGGTTTTTTTAAAGATTTTATTTATTTGTTTTGGGGGTGGGGTAGGGAGCAGAGGGATAGGGACAAGCAGACTCTGTGCTGAGCACGGAGCTCATGCGGGCCTCAATCCCACAACCCTGAGATCGTGACCTGAGCCAAAATCAAGAGTCTGACCCTTAACTGACAAGCCACCCAGGTGCCCCCATCCATAAACTATACTTAACTTATCAACCATTCCTGGTCTTATCTGTATGAATGCATACTGTATAAAGTTGCAAGTCACAGCATAAATGTAACTGAGCATTTTCATTCTCACTTACCTTTATATGATCATACTTTCCAAATGGCTATGTTTTATAAATTTTTTGTAAGGGCTGCATAGCAATCTTCCATGTAACTTAATGTCATTAGCCTATCAATAGATATTTGGGTATTTTATTTTGTTATAATGTAAGTAATATTGCACTCAACATCTTCCATATAGGCTTTGCATATTTTAATCAGGAAATAAACATATAAAATAAAATTTTTGCATTTTCATTACCAATGAAAAATACCATAAATGAAATTACTGAAGTACTTACATTTTTATGGTTTTTGATTCCCAAGGTGCTTTCCAAAACGACTGACCGAATTATACTTTTCTCAGTGATGTATATAAATTTCACTATCACACACCAACACTGAATAATCTTTCCAATACATTTTTGCTTAATATGTTGGTTATAAAATGGAAACTTGATGTGTTAATTTGCATCTGTTAGATTACCATTTGGGAGACAAGGTGGCTGGAGCTGGTTCTATGATGACCTGTTACCGTGTTTACGAGCATACCAGAGTGACGTATGCTTTTGTCTGTTTCTCAGTATTATTTGATACACCACTCCATGCTGGTATCAGTTTCCTGCAAATGATTTCAGCTGCTTTAATGCCTGGTCTAAGGCAGTGAGCAGCCCTCACAGCAACACTCCCAGAAGCCTCAAACCCAAACACCAAGCTCAGATATCAGTGACACCAGAAACCAGGCTGCTGTTTTCTGAAACCACCTCACGAAAATGCAAACGCCATTTCAATCGACAGAAGAGCAGCCTGACTCACTGAGCAGATGCGATGTGCCCTGGGCTCGAAAATCCCTTCAAGCCTTTGTGTTCACACATGCTTTGGTTTGAGTCCCAGATCTGCCTTTCGCTGGCTGTATGAGTTTGAACCGTATATTTAATCTTTCTGAGTCTCACTTTCCTCATCTGAAAAACAGGAGTAATAATAAAACCTGCCCACCAGGACTTTGTAAAGATCGAGTGAAATAATGCATAGGAAGTGCTCAGCACAGTGTGTGGAGCATTGTAAACACTCAATAAAATGTTACTACTACTAGTGGGGCGCCTGGGTGGCTCAGTCGGTTAAGCATCTGCTTTCAGCTCAGGTCATGATCTTGGGGTCCTGGGATCGAGTCCCGCATGGGGCTTCCTGCTCAGCGGGGAGTCTGCTTGTCCCTCTCCTGCTGGCCCTCCCGATGCTCATGCTCTCTCCCTCTCTCAAATAAATAAGAACTTTTTAAAAAGATGATACCTTTTACTATTATTATTAACAGCAGCAGCCACAAATAGTTTGTTTTCACATATTAAATTGGACCTGTGGTAGAGATTAAAAGATCAAGGAATGTTGCCTTAGCTCATAGGAGTTTCAGATTCCACCTAGTCTCATCCATTCATTATGATCTCTACCTACCTACCTACCTAGGTAACCATACAGAGAGATACGTAGACACATCCTTTAAACAGGGACTGAAGGTAATTCATGTAATTCACACAACAAAATCTAGCCTTAAGCATAAGCTTGGGCTGTCACTGTCTGGGGAGGCCATGGACAAGTCTTATGTGAAGCAAAATTCATCAACTCCCTATCATGTACCATCAGACCCAGTAAGTGCACAGAGGAAGCAGATTTCAAGAGTCAAGGGAGTGAAATGAGGGGGAACAGGGTGACCTACCTGGGAGATGAGCAGCTGGCAGGCTGCCAACTCCCGCTCACTGGCATTCATCTTCCTGTTGGAGTCCATCTGGGCATTCTCGAGCTGTTTGCTGCGGTTCACCAGGGATTTGACCTCCGACTTCATCTTGCTGATATAAAGGCGGGCCATGGTGAACTCCTCCTCAATGACTCCGTTCACATCTGCCAACTGAGCACAGGAAGGAATACGCTCAACTATTGCTTACAATTTCCAGAGATTCATGGGGCCCTGAAAATCTGTCCGTGGATCCCTAAGATGTCTTTGGATTTCTGATTAGGAATCCCTAATTATAGGACCACAAGCTGAAAATGAGAGCTAAATATTACTATATATTCACTATATAAGTATATCCCAAGTTTTCTGAAACCTCAGGTAAGACTGAATTAGAAACCTTTACTAAATATAATCCCCAATCAGCCAGGTTTTTCATTACAATCAATTTTTAGGATGAAAGACATGATGTCAGAGGGAAAAGACACTGAAGATTAAAGAAGAGATACCTCTGAAGATGTATTCCATTCAACGTCCAGTACCTTACATTTTTAGAAAGGCTGCAAGGTCTAGTGTTTCTAAAGGTGACTCTGAGTCCCTGTAAGAACTCAAATCAAAATTTCAATTATGTCCTCCATAGCCTGCTATTCAGAGAGAGTAGTCTAATGTTTTGAATATGCTTCTATAAGTAACGGTTGAAATAAAAAGGATTTTCTATTAGTCTTCAGTTAAACAAACAAAAAAATCTAATGAATTAAGAATGTGCTGTTACCAAATGCCCTTTTAGATGAAGATTTTCCTACATGACTTTTCATTTACTACCAATCAATATTTCCCTGCCTGTATGTGCCTGCCCTTTCCAAGGAGACAAGAATCTAGCTTATATTATTTAAAATTATCTGCCTGGGTGGCGTATCCGGTTAAGTGGTGAACTCTTGGTTTCAGCTCAGGTCATGGTCTCAGGGTCGTGGGATGGAGCCCTGCATTGGGCTCCAGGTTCAGCGCAGGAATCTCCTTGAGACTCTTTCTCCCTCTTGTTCTGAACCTGCCCCCCCAGCTCTCTCTCAAATAAATAAATAAAATTACCTTAGAGTTTAACGGTCTAAATCCACCTTTAGAAAGAAAGATTCTGAAAGCCAGCATTTCTGTATGATCTCATACTTGGCGTCTGAATTTTAGAGCTCAAATGGAAACAAAAACCAAAGCAAGATACTTGGGATAGAAACCCATTTGCTCTCAAGATGCAAACATGCTCTTAAAGGGCAATTAATCAGAGGAGCAAATAACTGTGCAAATATTTTGTTTAACCACCAGAGGGCATGCTAGCACCTCAGAGGAACACAAGAGCGCTGTCCAGTACCCAGCCCTCAAATAGAGGCTTCAATTGGTTCTAAGACAATGATTCCAAATATGGTTTTAATGCTCCACAGTACATTATAACTGCCCACTTTTGTCATTATTGCTGTCATTAACTCATCATATGATGATTTTTTTTCTGTAAAAATTTAAGAGCTAGGAATATGGAATCGTGTGTCAACCCTGAAAATTGGTAGCAGATTGGAAGTACAGCAGACCACACTGAGTGCCTGTAACTTAGTGTCAACCCCCCTCCCCAGGATTCCACAACAGGATTTGTCAAATGAGACCAGTGTCAAATCAATACAAAGCAGAACCTATGTTTACAGCAAGAAAACCTACAGTCTTCTTTTAATGGAGGTCCTTGCTGATTCGGACTGCCAGTAATGATTTGCCTACCAACACCATTCCCCATCGCATTCCTTCTACAACCCAGGAGCAGGAAGAGAACGGGTGAGAAACGCCCCCGATCTTTCAGTGCAGCTTTGCTCCTCTGCCTTTGTGATTGGCCCAACGTGGAACAGAGGGGAGAAGCTGCTTCCTTAGCCTCACCAGGTATGTCCTCCGTATTTGTCCAGCTTCTGCAGAAAGCTATGCGAACATCCATCTCTTTCACGTGGAGTTCACGACCCACACCAGCTCCTGGTGGGAAAACACCACTGGACCAAAAGGTAGGGCATTTGGGGAAGAGAACAAATACCTCGTCCTCTCCAGCTCTGTCTTTAGACAAGGACACTTTGTACTCCATGCCCAGATCCTACGTGCATTGGAGAAGAGGAAAATAGTATACACAATAACGGGCTTCCTCCAAAATGAAAGCTGGATGTTTTTCCCCCAAAGCCAGAATCATAACTTCTGGAGCCTACTCTTGTCCTAGGAAGTCTAAGAGGAGATTTTGAGTCTGATATTAAAAACAAAAAACAGGGGTGCCTGGGTGGTGCAGTCGTTATGCGTCTGCCTTCGGCTCAGGGTGTGATCCCAGCGTTCTGGGATTGAGTCCCACCCACATCAGGCTCCTCTGCTATGAGCCTGCTTCTTCCTCTCCCACTCCCCCTGCTTGTGTTCCCTCTCTCGCTGGCTGTCTCTCTCTGTCAAATAAATAAATAAAATCTTTAAAAATAAATAAATAAATAAAAACAAAAGACAAATGTTTTTACTTTAAAAATTTTTTTGTTGATTTTGTTTTGTTTTGTTTTAACCACTTAAGAGTTCATATATTTAGTCATTCAAAGTAAATTCAAACTTTTCAGTAATCCCAGTACACCATTATTTCAAAAAGGAGAATCAAGTTTGTTGCTAAAATGTTATTTATAACTCTCCCCTGGGTCTGACAGTGACTCCAACTCAGTGCACACGAAGCTGACTAACCCAGGAGAAAGGGCTGCCTTTACGTGGGAATGCAGATGCCGCCTGCCCCTCTCACCCCGTCTATATAGGAGTCACCCCCATACCCACCCCAGGGCTCAGGAGCATGAAGTTATTGTGCAAGGTGCCATTTCTAGGCCAAGCAAAAGCTAAGTGAGGTGACTATTCACATTCCGTGAATAGGACTAGAAGTCCTTTTTTTCTTTTTCTTCTTTTTTTTTTTAATTTTCAGAAATGTCCGTTTTCCTTGTCAGTGCAGTACAGAGCTAAGGCATGATATGGTTGTTTCCAAGACTTGATAGGCAGGAGGGGACTAGAGAAGCAAGTTTCCCTGGCGGCGAGACCCTGGCCCCCAGAGACCCAAGGCTGTATCGAAGAGATTGATGGGAGTGGAGCTGTTGGTGATGAGGGTTGATTTAGGGCCCAAGATCTGAAGAAACTTATCTGCATCTCTGGCCCAACCACGGAAAGGTCCCTGATGCTGCTGGAGCCCACAGCCCCTCATCTGCCTGAAATTCTTCACCTCCACGTCACCCAGACCCAAAGTCGAAAGAAAATCTGGCAGCTAATCCCATCCATTTCATTTACTCTACCTCAACTTTCTATTCTAGACTTCTAGAAATCTTTGTTTTAAAGAAAGCCTGGTGACATAGGAAAAAGACAAGAAGAGGAAGGTCACTACTAAACCCAGAGAAAGTCTGTTCTAGGCTCACCATCACTGGGTGTTCTCATCTTGTTTTGCAGACTAAACAAAGTATTGTCTGGACTCTGAAAATGTCAGACATGTCAAGACATGACAGAACTGGAGAAATATGGGTTCTTCTGTTTCCCTGCTGTCTGGGCCTCTTACATTCTGGAAAGGAGGGCATCTTTTCCCCTTATCCCAGGGTACAACCAGAGGCACTGTGTGGGAACTGAATAGGGTTTTAGGAAGAAAAACAAGATCACTGACAAAGGTCTCCCTGATTTGATCATTTTCTTAGATAAAAGAGTTCTATCAATTGAGTACTCATAACCAATACTCTACACCCACAATGTGGGTCTAAGAACCACACGTATAACTCATGCAATTTCTGAGCTGACAACCTGCAAGATAATGTGCGCTCATCTCATCATTGCACAAATCAGGAAAATGAAGGCCGAGAAGTATAGTGAATTGCCCAAAGTCACATAACTCCTACCCTCTAGTTCTCATTGCCCTAATGACTAAATCATAATTGTAAAGGGGGAAAAAACTCAGAATGATTAAGAATATGATGCTTTATGAGTGAGAATTATCAATGAAAATAACTAGTTATCAATGAAATTAACTAAGGCATCCAGTGTCTGGAATCCAAAAATATCTTGAAAACATCCAGCTAAGTATTTAAAAATAATCTCAATCATACTTCAGGTTCCCAAAGGTAAAGACTCTTTTTTTAATGCCGAAGCACCCAGACGCTCCTTGATTTCATTAGCATTTCTCCTCAGCTCTATTTTAGAACGTGGCATAAAAATATCTTCCTTTATCATTATCAGCAGCAGGCACCAACTTCTCATAAACCAACCCCACCTTCACATTGCATGGGCCACTTAATCACCCAAATCTCAGCTCAACACCAATGCATGCTTCTAAAAATTAAATCCCTAAACATAAAGCCACCAAAATGGAGCTGAATAGGGTTAATCTTATAGTATCTGAGAATTCTGTGCTAAAATTAGCTTCATTCGCCAAGATTCATGAAATATTCAGTTACAATAGAGATTCTATGAAAGAATGATTAGGTTTACAAGAGGTCGTATACTCTAAGCCTAGATCTGTGATACCATCTAAGAAGGGATTTCTATGTTTTCCGGAAATGTCTATAAACAGAAGAAATTGGGGGAGCCTTTTCTAGTATTTAACAATCCCAGCTCAAGACCTGAGTGTTCTCACAAAGGAGACTGATGTAGAACTCAGCCTTTTAAAAGGCTAACCTCAAAGAATTTGATTTTAGGGGCTCAGGAAGTGGAAGCTGAGCAATGTAATGCCATTCGCTGGCTTGCCAAAATCTGCCACATGTATCAATGGCTACTCTGTACACGGTGCTGTGTTATTTTTACAAAGTTACAGGAATCAAAACAGTGTGGTTTTAGTGTAACGATTAATTCAATAAAATAGACTAGAGACCAGAAACCGTCCCATACGCTGTTGGGGGTGATGGATATGTTCATTATCTTACTGTGGTAACAGCTTTATGAGAGTATGATATGTCAAAATTTTTCAGACTATACCCTTATAAAGCTATTTTTTAAAAATATCTCTATCTTAGATCTCTATCTTTCCATACTGCGGATAACTGATAATTGCTCTTGCTGATAACATTCTGTACGCTCTCTTGTCCCTCTATTCCTAGCTCACGGACAATTTCATACCACCCCCAGTCTCCCCACCTCCCTCACTTCCTTGCTATCAGTGGCACCAGTGTGCACAATTCTAGGGAATTAATCATGGTTGGTTGAAGCCAATGATAGCAACACTATTTCTCTTTGCTTTCCCATTTTCTCTTGCAATTTGGAATGACCGTGTGACCCAATTCTGGCTAATAAGCTATAAGGGAACATTTACTAGGGACTTATGGGATATAGTTCCTTCCTGATGAGAGCTGGCTGCCTCTTCAGCCCATCCTGCCTTGGATGTGGTTGTGTGAAGATACGATGGTTAGTGCTATAGCAGCTATCTTGCTATCATGAGACAAAAGTCTACAGACATATGAAAAGGTAACAAGCTAACGAATGCAGAAAGGAAACAAAGAAAAGGCCCAAAACAAAGAAAAGTCCTGATTCTTGACACTGTTGAGACACTGGATCAAAATTTGCTTCTGACACTTGAATAAGGTTAGACTGACCTGGGCAATCTTCTTACAATGCAGATTCTAATTTCAGTAGGTCTGCAGCGGCCCGAGAGTCTAGTTCCAACAAACTCCCAGGTGATACAGATCACAACCTGAATAGCAAAGTCTACACAAAATTCTCATATTGTGAATAATTAAATGTGGATTTATTTTTTAAGCCACGGTTAGAATCCTATTACTTTCAGCTGAAAGCTTTCCTAATTCATACTGATTGGCTGGGGAATTTTCAGTCCGTTGGGTTCTCACAGAAAAGGAGAAACACAATTCTGAAACTAGAAGTGTTGCTTAACCTATCTAATTCCAAACTCCTATGACATTGGCATATGAGTTTGAGAAATAACCCGATTTGCATAAGGCCTACCAAAATTTGAAGACACTTCCTATATGTGAAAGGTAATTTTTTCTCCTCCGCCGTACCCAGCCAGTCATTCACTTAGTCATTCATCAGCCCTTGGTTTGTTCATTCCAATACTGCCAAGCATATGGCAGGGGCAGAGCACTACACTAAGCATTGGATACTTAGGAGAATAAAACACAGAGCCTGCTTGCTTGGGATCACACCATTCTAGGAGCAGGTAGAGAGGATAGAAGAGGGGCTGGCTTACAGTCTTCACATCATTGGTGCCGATAATTCCACCTATCTCCCCCAGATCCTTCAACAGCAAATTCAGGATCTCAGTAGCCCTCTTTTTCTGGTGGTTGCTCAACTCTTGTAGCTGGCTCAGCTCCCTCTGTGTGGTTGTCAGTGTCGTCTGAAAAACACATTTTAACAGCAAATTAAAAAAGCTGCCCATCAATTCACACTCCCTGTATTGCAAAGAATAACAACATAACATAGGATGGAGTTCTTTTACCATTTCATGCCATCTCAACAAAAGTCCTACTAAGTCAAACTGTAGTATAGCACCACCTCCTCTGATAAAAAGGAGAATTTGACTTGGCCTGAAATGTTATGTCTACATATCACATGACAATGTGCAGGTCAATGAAATGTTACTAAAAATAGAGTAAAAAAGGAGCCCTCAGCTTGATAAGGTGTGATTGCATCCTCCCACCTGCAAGATGTGCGGTTGCAGTCCTCATTCTCCAGGGTCCAACACACCTGCACGCATCCCCACCTCCACATCCAGACACGCCTCCTCCCTGGACCATTTCCAAAAATTCCCATCTGAATTCGTAATAATAGATGGGTCAGGAAGGCCCAGAGAGATTTCATGAGTTTAGAAAACAACTTCTAAAAGGTTTTCTGATCTTCCCAGTGAAGCCAAATTGAACACTCTTCAAAATGAGCCGAGTCTTCATCTTAACATAGGGCAGTAGCTCCATTTTACTGCCAAACGTCAACAGCCCATCTCTTCTCCAACCCTCACGTATGTAGATATTTAGAACTAACTAACTTAACCAACTCTCAACATCAACAGAACAGCCATATTTTGGTGTCTTGGTACTAACTCGGCCAAAAAAGAAAATAACTTCACTAACTCACAGAGCTGTGGAGCTTAATGCAAAGACACTTCTGCAAGCCGACCACATGCAGCTACTATACCAGAGCACTTTTTCATGATCTGACGAAAAATAGTACTCTAAACCAGTCTGGTAATGCTTGGGCTTGGCAGAAAACAAGAACCGTATTATGGAAACTGCTGCATTGTCTTGAGATGCAAATAATATGAAGGACTCATGAAAGAATCCTGCAGAAAACAGAAAGCAGAGAAAATCTCAGTCTCCTCCTTTCCTAGGTGACTTCTGGTTTGTTTTCCTGCCTCTTTCTGGCTTTGTTTTGGCATTGCCACTGCTTACTTCATTCTGTTTTTAAAGCGCACAGAAGCAGCAGTTCCCACCCTGGGAAGCCATTTGAAAAGCCTTCTTTCGTGCCGTTGAATAGACAGGGTTAGGAGCATTTTCTGTCAGCTCTACGGTCAGCAGATTAGCGCTTTCCTGCACCATCTGCTACTCCTTGCCCGGGAGGACTGGATGTTTTCCACACAGCAGGCTGGGCACAATCCCATGATACCAGGCCATTGGGCCAAGGTGCCAAGGACAGCCGGTTACAGCCACTCGGCTTCCCACCACCCATTTTCCAAGTAAGAAAGGACAAAATGGAAAGATCCCACCGCCAGCCACCTCACCAAATGCTCACTGGCCCTGCCGCCACTAGCTCCCTGTGCACAACCTGCAGCATCTTTCACCAGAAGAATGTGAAAATTAGGAAATGTGCAGACTGAAGCCCAGCTTAAAACAGGCCAACAAACCGAACAGGACCCTCAGTCCTAGGCTAGGACAAGAAGTTGTGGGGAAGAAATGGATTTATTCAGGAGGTTATAAACAAGAAGTGGAATCCATACCTTCCGTCGGTCACCCACGCTCACTTGTCACTACACTATCTGGGATGTATTTATTGGTACTGTAGGACAGGCCTTCACTAGTGTTTTATATCAACGGTCTCTCATCCTCATGTACTGAAAGGAGCATGTTATTAGTGCCATTTTTTACAGATAAGGGAATGAATACTCACAAAGTTTAAATGTCTCAATTAAGGCCTAATAGTTGTAAACTAGGCCTTTTTGTGGCTCCAGAGTTTGCACTCTCTCGACTATTCACAAGGCATCCCTGCCAACGTTATAAAACCCCTGGATATAAAACAATACGCAGTTTTGGAATGAGTAGACAAAAGTCACCTACATGACGTATTTCAATTATTGGAAGATTTCAGAGAATGCCTCTCACACTGAAAAACCATTCTGCCAACTGCCTTCCTCTACAGTGTCTGTCAACAGACATCAGCATAAGGACAGGGGCAGCAACCGAAAGTCCCGTCCCCTAGACGCAAAGGCTCCAACCGTTTTCTGGGCCAGCTCATCTGTCAGCTGCTCATTGGCCCTGGTCTTATCCTCCACTTCCTGTGACTTCTGGTCATAATTGACAGCCAGCTCTTCCAGGGCCTGGAGAACTTCCTTCACTTCATCTTTGGCTGCCTCATTCTCAATCTGGAGACGTGTTAGCTCTTCCTGGATCTTCTCATAGTCTCTTCTTGTGGAAGCCAAAAGCTGGGGAAATGAGATGGCATGGAACTGGTAAACGTAATGCTCAAGTGTTTCTGTGCTGTGCTCTATCCAAAATAGAGTAATTCTAAAAACAGATATGGGGGGTGCCTGGGTGGCTCCGTTAGTTAAGCGTTGACTCTTAATTTTGGCTCAGGTAATGATCTCAGGGTCCTGAGACTGAGCCCTGTGTCGGGCTCTATTATCTCTCTCCCCTCACTCATGCACTCACTCTCAAAAACAAGCAGATATAAGATACTCAGGATGACTAGAATGCCTACCCTATACCTAGACAATGAAAAAATAGCATGAGGCTTCAAAAATCTGTTTCTTTCAGTTTTTTAAATTTAATTAATTCATTTATTTATCTATTATTTTTTAGTTTAAAGCTGCATAGGCTGAACTGAAAGAACTGATTACACATCAAAAACTCCCATACTCTGTGGCTGCTGGCTCTTCCAAATGTTGACCAAAGAATGAAGGGAGTCATCTCTGAGGACGACGGTCATATTGCATGGCTTGTTCACATTATCCTTATTCCACATTGTAAACAGGTCAATTTCAGAGTCAACCAAAACAGCATAAAAGGACTGTCAGTTTTTCTTAATATTCATCATGAATGTATGGAAGGATATATCCCAAACGTTAACATTAGTTAAAAGTGAAGGTATTGCAAAGGTATGGATGATCTCCCTGCCGAGGCAAGTGTTTGGAAAGGGAGCATAGTCATTGCCCTGGAGCAATGAAGGAAAACAAAGAGGAAAAGAAAGGAATGGCTATAGAGAGAACTAGGTCTATGGGAAGGCTGGGACTGAGGACGGAAGCCACTTGCTAGAATTATATCACGTGATCCAATCCCTAGCAAAAGAGAAAAAATACTTTGATGGTCCTCAGCAAGAGAACCACTAATCATCTATGTTTGACAGATTGGCTATCCACCCTTTGCTTAGGTTCCTATTTGTAAAATACGTGGCAAAACACAATACAATAAAGACATTCACTAGAAAAATGAATGCCATCCAGGGTAAGACTGAAAAAAATTTGCCTCCTTTTTACTGTATCAAACACATACTAGTTAAGCACTTGGACCCCCTTTCTCTTTGTCTTCTCCTCCCCTCCATCTCTATTTTTGTTTTTTTGGTTTTTTACTTCCTACAAGATGGCACAAGAACATAGTGTATATCAAAGACCTGAGCCGGCTGATTTTCAAAGCTGGAAAAAAATAACAACAAAAACAGCAAGCATCAGGAGTGCTGGGCACTGGGTATGAGGAATTAGAATCACTCTTGCCCGACCACCAAACTACTTTATCTCTGCTCTTCAAAGACTAAGTGTAGCAACCAGCTACTCACTCTCAAAAACCTCAGAGTTCTACGAAGTCAGACATTTATTTTCTAAAATCAGCTTTTAACAGGCACTGAAAGGAAATCTACCAAGAAATGTCCACATGATTCAATGATTTTTGAAAATATTCTTTGCAAATTAAATTTCTGGAACAAACATCAACAACAAAGAGTAATAAGAGAACTTCATAAAAAAAATTTATTGCGTTCTTTACCTCGTCCTGATCCAACATCTGTTGCTTTAGCTTTTCAGCCAGCTGGCTCTGCTGGTTAATCTCATCATCCTGAAACGAAACATCATGTTTAATGTTTTTGGGTTAGTAATGTCATTTTTGATATCCTGGTTTCCCGATGACAGTCGGATACCAGGGTACCAGCTGTAAGCTTGCTAATAAGATGAAGGGAATGGTGTGGTACTTCCCCATAGAGGAGAGACTGGCTCTGGGATCTTGATTTGGTTAAAATATCTCTGTGCCCACCTTCCTCAGCAGGTGGAACGTCTGGGTATTTGGGGATATATAATATCCTATACATTCAACTCAATTCCTGCTCATCCAGAAATCAGAGAGCTAGGGTTTGGAAATCGAAAGGGACTTTGGAGCTATCCCTCCCAACTCAACGACGCTAACAAAAAATAAGGCAGTGGATTTCTAACCATCTGACTATAATATATTCATGTTCCAAATCTCGTCAGACACATCAATGACCAGGAATGCTGCCACGTGATCCGTAGGAGTGACCAATATTTCCACTTCAAATCTCCTACTTAGATTGTAAAACATTCACTAGAGAGTTAATCTTCGGCATGAGCAGATCTTCCTCTTGGTTAGACGTTAATTTTCTTACCAGTCTAAAAAAACCAGAACAAAACAAAACAAAACAAAACTCAAGGAAGTGGGGGATGCAGAAACGTTAATGCTTACTTTCTGGCCTATCATCCACAGGCCATTTGCTTCCCTCACTCTCATTTCCTGCCACTAGGTGTTGCTGCCACAAAACCCAGAGCTGCCCACCTCACACTGCCGGTGCGAACGCGGCTGCCTCTCCCCAGGCGCCGTCCACCCAGTGTGGGCAAAGCAGCGGGTGGACAACATTTAACACGGGAGGCTCGGCATTCCCTACAAAGATTTTCCTGAATTCAAATGCAAATGTGAAGCCTAGCCTGCCAAGAACAACTTGGCTTCACATGTACCCCTCCCTTAAAAATAGGAGAAAATCCGATTTGGTAACACTTCCAGGCTCTAAACCCCAGGCAGAGTCAGATGCAGTATTTTGGGTCCTTCTTTGCGCCTGGTGCTGCCCAGATGTTCTCAGGGCAGCCCAGAAAAATCCTGCACCGCACCTTCTGGCTTTTCCAGAGGGGAGGTTACAGGGGTGAATGCAAGGGCCTGGGTCGCAGAACCCCAGGTGTCCAAGGGATATTCTCTAGCCTATTTGGTCGTGTCTATGCATACATTTAATTTAAATCGGACTGACTCAGTGTCACAGCTAATGTTTTCTATGGAGCAAGAACATGCTAAAATCAGGATTACAGGATCTGTATCTCATTTTCCTTTGTGTAGAACATCTTTTGGCCTTATTTTTCTGTTCAGGGAGTCCTGTTTCTACTGAACTTTTAACACCCATGTTTCTTTAATGGTTCAACAAAATGCTCATGACTTGCCTCCCCAAATCCGATTTCTGGCAGGAGAATTAGGGAAATTACACCAGAGTGAAACTGCCAAAAAATGGTACTTGCACAACTAGGATACTATTCTGTAGGGCATATTTCCTCTTCTACTTTATAAACTTAGAATGTCAGTTGCCGGGAACAATTTTGTGTTTATGTTCCTTGGCACATAAATATTAAACAACTTAACATAAAAGAGTCAAGGAGTTTAACATCAGGGAGCTGCCATCCCTTCCCCTGGGATACATAAGCAACGGTACAAGTGATATAAATCAGGAGAGAAGCGGAATGGTGAAGCCTTTGTTCTTACACTGTGCTCACTTCAAAGCCTGAAGATGCAGGCTTCCTCCCTGACAGGTGAAAAGCCAGGTGCAAGGAGTTTTGAAACCAAGGGCCACCAGCCCATCTGGGAAGGATGTGAGGAACAAGGATTACACTGTAAGAACATGGACCACCGGTACCAGAGACACTTCCAAGACGACACTTACCCTTTGTTAAAGCAACTTCTCCAAGGAATTAGCAAGTCTATCATAGTCTTTAAAATGTTTTCCAAAGTTCCAGAAGAAAATGTGCTGTGCAGTCTACACACACTCAAGTGCATTTCTTAGAACACGCTACTCTGATGCTGACTCCTAAGACCTAGTCCACACACAGCAGATTCCAAAGCACTTTTCTGAGGAAACTCTTGTTCTTGAATTTTCTTATATGTGAAATGGTGAGCTGTCAATGAATTGGTCACTGGCCACCTTTAATTATAAAAAAATGTTTTCGTTGCAATGGTCATTAGTGAAAGAGGGTTCAGCATATTTCTACTTACCCTTAATTCCTCTCACACATTTCCAACAGAACACTACTCTTGGATGAGATGAGGAAAGACACAGTGCCAGCACCAACTTGCTCTTCTTAGAACTCTGCTTGCAACCCACCTCTGCACCCCCCCAACACTCCCAGTACCACATAGGATGGTGTTCTCCCTTAAGTAAAGAGAACCCAGAAGAGAAAGAAACTACTATTTATTGAGCAACTGCTACACACTAGAAACTTTTAATCCCCCCTGCAACTTTTTGAGGGCACAGATATGAGCCCCATGCTGCAGATGAGAAAAACATCTTCGGCAGCATAGGCCATTCATCAGTCCAAGTCTCAGCATTATTAAGACACAGGTCTGACTCTAAGTACCTATCCTTAGTCCCCTGGAGGGACAGCACAGAAGGGCAGAGGGGGCAGCTGGGAGGAGACCATGTAGTCTTCTCCCACCACATTCCAATTACATTCATTAGTGTTGACAAGTTCCTCATTTAAAGGTCTAAGACCAAAATGGAATGACCACAGCACTGGGAGCCAGAAGATACACAGCCTCGTTCCAGCTCAGCCACCTACAGGTGATATAAACTTGGGCAAGTCACATAATCCCCCTGGGCTAGCTTCTCATCTGGACCTACGTGCTTTCAGCTCCACCACTCAGTAATCTATAAAGATGCCATGTCCCAACTCATGTTTTCTCAAAGGTATCAAACTACCTATCTCATCAGAAGCACGAAATACCTTCTAGAACCTTCTAGAGGAGGACAAATAAGAATGACAGCTGGTAAGACATAATCAGGCAGTCCATGGGTAGTCACTAAGGTCAGACCACCAGCTTTGGTGCCCTCTGTGGCTGAGGCTTGTGGGCTCAGTACTCTCTCAGATCTCAGCAACACCCTGTGATAAACCACAAATGCTAACCTCGAAATACATGCTTTAGAGGGTTTCAAAGCATATGCCATAGGAAAATGAAATAACAGGAAGTATCTTAGGCTTGTCATCAGAAGGCAGAGACTCTAGGGTCAGCTCTGCCAGCTACCAACTGAATACCCCCAAGGCACAGCATTTTCCGCACTCGTGACTCAGTCCTCATTGTTACATGGCAGAAGCTGCACTCAAGTGTCTAAAGTCTCTCTCTCGGAACAATGAAAGCTCCTTATGCTACCAAAGTAAACAATCCCAATTCCAACCACAGCAGGAGTCTGTTCATAGAAAACGAAGTATAGAATCAGGTTATCATCCCTCATCCAAAATTCTGTGGGGATTCCTAAAGTGAACCCATCAATTGTAAAATGAAAAAGAAAATTGCAGTATGTTTGAACAATAGCATTTCTTTGGAGAAATCAAGAAATTGCATACACTCTTAACTTACTATTGATCCCCTTTTTCTCTTACTTTGAGGTTTTGCATAATCATAGCTGGTTAGAAATGGAAGGATAACAGTATGTCAAGTGCCTAATGGGCAATTAACCCAGCTCTCAAGGGTGTGAGTATCTCATTCAATAGGTTACCAGAAGGGTAGGGTGCCCCCAGTTTAACGCTGTGGCTATAATGCGAATTCCCAGAGTCACAGATAGGCAGAGCTAGCTTCACATTTTGCTTGTAAAGGTGATCCAGAGTGAGCTTCACTCAGGATAGACAGGCCTGTAAGATTAATGGCAATGTTAACATAACAAAGCTGTTTCTGCCAAACCAGAGGTGTCCCCAAGCACTCTGAGCCGAACCACAGCAGAAAAGATTAAATCAGACTAAAAATATCAGCAACCTTGATGAAATGAACTGAAAGGATTTAGAATATTCCAAGGGCAATATGCCAAGATCACGTGAGACATCAATTTAATTTCCTATGCCTCTGGGGTCCTAACCCGACCTTCACTTGGATGAACGATACACAGTGTTCTCCAAGGTCTCTTTTCCTCTGGTCTAACTTGTGCATTACATGACTATTTGAGTCCCAAAAGCTTGCCATAAAATTGGACAACCCTAACGGCATGTTCAAACTACTTCATTCAAGAGTATGCCCCTGAAAACAGATTAACCAATAAAGGAAAAGCTGTCAGACCACACGCCACTCCCATTGGTTCCTCACCCCAGGGCCTGAGAGCTATGTGATTGAAGAACACACTGGGCTTTAGGAGCCACCGCCCTGTCCCTCTAGCTAGCACTGTATGAAGTTTTCAAGAGGTGAGGCACAGGCCCAGAGAACAATAGAAGGGACAATTAAACAAAGGTCATGCACACTCACGCCACGCCCACTCTCGTGCAGTGATTAGTCCCAGTCCCATGTCCCGAAGTGAAGACTATCTATCTATCTGGACCAACTCCAAGTCTTCCAATCAAACTTCCATGAAAGTTTCCATTCCACAAGTTCCCTGAGTCTGCCCAATCAAGAGCTAGGGTAGGTATTAGGAAGACAGACATAAACATCAGTCTGCAGCCCTGCATCAGTCCCATGGGGCTTGAAGCTGCTTCTGGCCAACAGCTCTAGGACCTGCCAGCTTTAGTCTAGGTGCCAGAGCGAGGACTACAATCTCTGGCTACAGACCTTATCATCCAACTGTCTGTAGAGACTGGAGATCTCCTCATCATACTTCTCCTTCTCCTCTGCAGAGATGCCAGACACAACAGGAGCAATATTGTCTATGATGGGGGTGTTATCACAGGGCTCCAGGGTCTTCTGGTCCTTAGCACTGATCTGTTCATCCTCAGGCACAGCTTCTCCTGCAAAGCACAAGAGGATTTGGGGTTTGAAGAAATTCAGCATGTAGCTCTGCAGGAAGAGTTCCAAAAATAGCCACTCCCATGAAAAGACCCAGAGGACACAATAAAGAGCTGTTGGAGAGAGTTGGAGCTTGTGTTCTTTCTATTTGACAAGGAAGGTTGCAGTTAATTGACCAAAGCTAGTCTAAGGAAGAAGAGGACTATATAATACTCCCTGTCTCATGATCCATCACTTAAGTACACGGGTTCCACCAACCACACAAGCTCTTAATACAGCTTGCAGTGACATCCAGAATTTTTTGCATACACTTTCCTTTTGTTGGGGAATATTCTGGGGTTTTACTAGAATCATATTCTATCTAGTGGTTGATTCACAGGGAAACAGACCTCTGAGGCATCCTAATTACCAACTAATTAGGTTACCATTTCATTAGAAGAAACAGCCAAATCAAGGAAATTCACCACTATTGAAGAGAACACTGCAGGGCCATAATCCTTGGAACCTGAGAGTCTCCAAATCTGAAGGAGACCAGGGTAGCCCTGGACCCAGGAGCTCTGACTGACATAGTACAAACACACGTTCCACTACCATCCTCTCCCCCAGGAGGTCAGAATTAATTGGCTCATCTGGAGAGTTCAAATAGAATAATTTCTTATGATGTCAAGTAGACCCAGGAAAGAAAAAGCAGCCAATCTAGAATATCGTGCAGAGACCCTGCACACCACTTCTCCGTTTGCAGACTAGCACATACCACTTCTCCGTCTGCAGAGTGATGGTTGTCGGGGCCTCTGAAGGAAGCATTACCAAACTTGACTATTCAAATTGAGGGGAAAAAGTGAAGTTCTCAAGCTGGTCAGTGGCCAGCCCCAACAAGAAAATCACCTTGCAAAGACAGACTCCATAAAAAGGAATCTATGAACACCATGTGGCCCAACTGAGTCTCTCAAACATCGTTTTGGAAAGCAAACTAAAAACCAAATATATTTTCCATCACAATGTTTACCATCAACTTCACACTCAGTTTGTTACAATCAGTGAGTGTCTGCTATGTTCCAAGCCTCACCCAGTTCTCAGCCCAAAAAATGCATTTTGTGGAAAGTCCCCAGGAAAACTGCCCTAAGACAAAGGCAATTTCTCAAAAACAAAACAAAACAAAACAAAACTGGATCCCCTCATCTGTGGCTTCATTAACAGTATGCATCATGCCTCAAGGAAGCCACTTGAACATTGTACACATTTATTTCAATATAAGCAAAACACTTTGTGATGGGTTAGCTTTGCTGCTTAAGATTACCTCACCTGATAATTACAAAATGGTAGGAAGGCCTCCCTGTCACATAAAATTAACACCCAGTGATTTCGTTTTTGTATCACAGTTCCATTTGAAGCAAAACCTGGAATAGTATTCCTTTGCTGAATATAAGACTGAGCCAGCCCTTTTTTCTTCTGAAGCTCAACTAGACCGTACTGTACCTACACCTTTTTCTAAAATTATTGACCTGAAACAAAACCAGAATATCAGAGTAGCCTTTGAACTGAACCTGAACCAAATCAATATTTCATTCAGTTCCAATTCCTGGTTTAAAACATCCATCAACGACCTCAGTGTGCAGAATGGATTCCATCCAATTAAAAGATCTATATTCTCTACGGCCTGCTAAATCCACAGGCTATAAAAGCAGTACCATATTAGTTCCCAAGGATTTTTTTTTTTTGCTTAAATATACATATCTATCTTTTTCTAACCACAGATTACTTACACAAAAACTTAGGTAAAGCCCTCCTTCGCCCCTACCTCCCAGTTCTGTTCCTTCCCCAGAGAAATGTACCACAAACATTTTGGTAAATCTTTTCTCTCTTTGGGTTATGACTGTATCTCTAATTTTTCAACTGCACCTGCTGAACTTTGTGAACAGGGCAATCCAGTCCAGCATGAATCTAATCTTGCAGTTTAAGCATGATGAAAGTGAAATTCTTAACGGTGCTAGACCAGAAAGAAGGCAGAACATAGTCCTATTATCCTAAGCCAACTTGCCCCAAGTACAGAAGCGAGATGCAAACACAGCTGGAAGAGACCCAGTCCCTGTGTTCTTTGGTTCCACGTGGCTGAGAGTCAGTGCCACCATGAGGGTGGAGTAAGCTAAGGAGCCCAGGGATGAACCCCTATAACCCAGCGGCAAGTGATCCTAAATTTGCCGTCTTGTCCCGCTGAGGAATCACAGCGTCACTGAGCACCAGAGTTGTCCAAGAATAGTGCAGTTCATCTAGCCAGCCAACGCTGCTACAAGGCACCCTGAAAGTAATCAACAAACCGCATTACCATCTCCAGTGCCTTGGCAGGACGCTGAGACATGCCGCACCTTTTATCTAAATCACAAGCCCATCTCCTGCTTCCCTCTTGGTTTGCTTTTTTGTAAAGGAAAAAAAATAAATAATGCCTTCAACACGGCATTGTTTGAAAGATTAAATTAACTTAGTATATGTTAAAAACACAAAAGGCATAATTGTTTAAGGTTCATCTCCTACCCCGTCCTCTCCCTAACAAACTGTCAACTGTTCAGGCTCTGCAGATATTTTTACTTATTCCGAGATTATTGTTCCTGAGGTCTTCACAATACCTTTATGGTTGTAGCTCAGTTCCAAAAACAAAACACAATGTAGCTACGCAAGTCCCTTTCAGGTTTATTTTTATTATTACTAAAACAATATTCGAAACCTATAGCAGACTTTCTGGTCTCTCTTAAACAATTCTACAAACCAAAGCATCCACATGTCCCCTACAAAGCTACATCGAAACAAGGAGCTCTTCCCAGTTTATATTTGAAAGGTCAGGCAGTTGGGATTATTTTTTACAGCAGCCGTTCAGGCCGAGAAGAACAAAGCAGCAACAAGCAGAACAAAAGCAGCAGGCATCTGTGGGAGAGCACAGCTCCTGCCCAGAGAGGAACCGAGAGCCAGTTTCCCCAAACACCGCTACCCTTCAAAGGACCGAGGAAATGACTTCCAGAAGCGTCCCTGGTAACTACACTGTCCAGCTCACAAACACGTCTGGGGATTGTAAATTCCCAACGCTATGCAAGACCTGATACTAGGCAATCTGTTTCCATGGCAATCTCACCACGTTAATCGAGAATATTCCCCGCACTGCAGGGGACTGAGTCTCCAGAGAAGCCCCCATGAGGTGATTACGGAACAACTGATTGTAACAAGGCAGACAGCTGCAAACAAACCCCAGACGGAAAAAAATGTCCTAAAATCTGGTGGTGGGGGGCCGGAAAAAGACCACCAAATGATGAGGTGCATCTATTTTTATTTTTACTTTTATTCCCTTTTTTGCATTAAAAGCAAATTTCTCTTAGTTCGTGCCCTAGGGCTTTATACCTGCTGTCTATAGGGAAAGAGCTTATAATACCGTAAAGCATCTGATTTTCTACAATGAAAGCTCCCCCCCCACTCCCACTAGAAACCTCTCCCTTCTTTAAATAAGCATTCTGGCATTTCCTATTGTCAGATGTAATTACCTTTAAGGACTAAAAAGATTTGTGTGTACACAGGAGCATTCACTTGGAGCACACCTACAAGGTTTGCAGAGCATTTTAATTATAAAATGAAAACCTCCCGAGGGCATAAATAGCGTTTCCACAAAAAGTAAAAATCCATCAATTGCAATAAACTAGAATGACAGACTAATCAAAAATACTCGTTAGGACTATTAGTTAAAAATTCTAAAACAGGCTTTCTGGTTTTTTGTTTTTTCAAAAAAAAAAGAGAGAAAACTATTAGACTGCCAGTAATTCATTAAAATTTCACACATGAAATAGCAACGAGCTAGTTATCCTTTTCATAAATTGAGTCCCTAAAGCCTCTGGAGAACATAGAAAGGTAATTGCATTCTCTCTGCAAATCCAGGGGCAGAGATTTGCTGGTCACTCACAGCTTCCGGCAGAAACCACAGCAGATCTGGCAAAGGACGTGCTTTCTTTTAATACCAATTAAACAGGCCCAGTGGCGGACCGAATGGTAGGTAATTTCTATATCAAAGAAACTAAAAGGAAATCTTTAAGTTGCCAGATGGGTAAGAGCAGCTGGCTACAAGATGTCATTATATAAATGTGAGGCTTAAAAAAAAAAATCATTCCTTTATAGGATTATTTTGCACACAAATAGCATCTCTCACCCTAGTTCCTAAAAATATTGTAAGCAGCTTAAGACATTCTCTAATCCCTTCTTGAGTAATTTTCTAATAAACTGGTCACCCAGGACTCTGAAATCTCTTTACAGTACTGACCTGAATAGCCCCCACCGTTCTCCTAGCGGTCAGTATTTCTATTAGTGCTTGGCTGTGCTCTGGAAAGAAGAGAGCCTAACAAATCAAATCTCAAATGAAACGCTAACTTCTGAGCTTCTACTGTAGTCATGAATCCAAAGGCGGTGGGGAGGGAGCAGCATCTTCGATTATCTTTAATGCTAAAATAGCAAATTGTGTGTGAGCTATCGAGGCCACGCAATCCCAGAAGGCCTGGGATCAGACTCTGGGTTGCAGACTTAGCCAGTTAGGGAAATCAAGCCTGCTGGCCTGGCAGGTTTTAAATTGTGGAGAACAAATCTGTTCTAGAGATGGCCGATTTTTCCACGCCTTCCCAGTCTGTGTTGAAATAATTTCTTTGCATGACTTCAGCAGATGTGGTAAATCTACATCTATTCTGTTATTTAATATATTTAATTATTCAAGAGACACCGCAGATGTGCCCAATTGTTGGGTCACTTCCCTGCACTTCTGACATCTGGATTTTCAGGGCCTCCTTTTCTGACTTAAGCCCCTGTAAAATGGGATTGCTTTTTAAAGGACAGAAGTCAAAGTATCAGGAGAAGAGGGCATGTGTAAAAGCTGAGTTCACAGCAACGCGGAACTGTGGGCCCATCCCCCTTCTGAGGGTCATGGCCCTGGGCCCTCAGCCCTCCCTCCCCCACCATCCCCATCTTCCGGATGGACTGGGAGAATGGGGCAGGGTGAACTGGGAGCCATTATTCACTCTGAATCCAACTATCTAAATCTATCCCCATTTATAGGATTGTTCAAGTCCTTTCCACGTATATGACGAACAAACAACAGAGCTGGAAAAAAGAAAACAACCCTGCTTCTGACAACCGCCCACTCCATCTATCTGTCCTTAAGCAAGTCGGCTGAACAAAATCCCTGCGGCTGAAGCCACCAAAAGAGCTTCCAGATTCCAAGGACTGTCAACAGATTTCAGCCCACAAGATGTCACCAGCAGATTGTACTGGACAGGTGTTTTTCAGTCACTCAACACCCATCCTCATCTCAGCACCGCAACTTCCCTGTGAGGAATCACCTCCCCGGCACGTGCAGGCTTGGTCAGAGTGCACAGCAGAGGGCCCTGGGCTTCCTCAGCCGAAGCACGCCACCAAGCACAGTATCTCCCTTCTCTCCTGAGCTGCTGGGTCTCGAACAGATGATGCAAGGAAGGGGGAGAAAACTCGAGAGGGGACTCACGCCAGCTGTGGCCCCTGAGGAGCCTTGCGTCTCCAGAGCAGCCCCAGCTTTGCCGGATGAGGCTGGCTGCTCGGCTGTTCTTTGGTTCTGTGAGTTATTCACAGACTTCGCGTGCTGTCCTGTTTTGTTTAAGCAGGGTGGATTCCTGTCCCTGGCAACCCAAGGAGCCTGGCACTGGGGGGAATGGAGTGGCTCTCCTTATGCCTTCTTTGTAAAAACATGGCATGACCGCCCCT
The DNA here is from genome assembly GCF_002007445.2 of Ailuropoda melanoleuca. NCBI lineage: Eukaryota > Metazoa > Chordata > Mammalia > Carnivora > Ursidae > Ailuropoda > Ailuropoda melanoleuca. The sequence goes on along the minus strand of NC_048219.1, from coordinate 120,511,527 downwards.
TAAGCCAGCATGCATATGCCCTGAGCCTTGCCTTAATGCCAACGGCAGAAATGAATTAAGGCTGGGTGTAATTATATACATTACCCGTCACCGGCCATCTTCTGAGAATCAACGTTCTATTGGCCCAGAGGAGAAAACTGCCAGGCTTACATTTTGAGGTAGCCCATGAAGCTACAAGGAGTTGAAAATTGGTAGTGGTGGGGGCCTGGGGCATAACTAGCCTACAGGCATGGACTAAGGTAGTATTTCACAACTCCTGAATGACTCTGGGCAGGGAATGCTCTCTCCTGCCACACAGTCCCATCACCACCCACTATATTAACTTCTCCACTTTACATGGCCTGCCTGGACCCAATCTGCCATTGGGACATCGTGTTCTTTTACCTTTCCGACTCCTTGGTCTTCCTACCTCAGTCTACAGAACAGCACAAAGGGGAAAGCACAAGCATGTGTACACACGCACACTTCTTCTCAGCTCCACCCCTTCTCTCTTGCTCTTCCACAGCCGGAGTAGAGCAGCCAAACTCTTAGAATCATAAGCACACCATGAAGAGTAAACCTGTCCTTCCCAGCGGACAATGCACACAATGGACAGTGCTGCCTTGCATTGTTCAGCCCACAGGGTGGAAACATCAACGCACAGAATTCGCTGAGCTGACCTCAGGGGCTGGAGCCAATGTGTGTGTCCAATTTGAAAAGAAGCCTGGAAATACCCTGCCACTTGGGTTTTAGTGGAGGGCACCACCTCTTCTCAACTTCACCTCTCAAAACCCCAGCTCTCCAGTTCACACAAACCAGCCGTGTGCTCTCGTGACTATTAGGAATTAGGCCTGGGGCACGGGACCCTGCTGAGGAGCTTCTAGTCCCTTCTTTCCCGGTGTGGCATTTTTCAGGCTCCTCTAACTGATCTAAACACAAACCACTAGGGCTGTGTGCAGGTTGCACAGACAACTGAGGGACAAGGAAACTCGCAGTCGGTTCTAGCCTGTCAAAACCTCAGGGGCTGCTCAAGGAGGAAACGCCCAGCCTAGGCACATAACAAAAAGCCTGGAGTGGTTCTGTTGTGTGTGGACATAGAGTTAATCCTTGAGATAGTCCTTCACTCACAGCTGTTCCAAGGACCAGCTCCAAGATGCCTCTACCTGCCTCACTTCCAGCCTCAAATTTGCATCACTGAAGGTGGTTCTCTACATTTGAAAACTTTTGTTTTCTGAAAAATTATCTTTTTTTTTTTTTTAAGAATTTACTTATTTGTCAGAGAGAGAAAAAGAGCGATCACAAGTGGGGGGGGGTGCCCAGGGGAGAAGCAGGCTCCCCGCCGAGCAAGGAGCCCGATACGGGACTCGATCCCAGGACCCTGGGATTATGACCTGAGCTGAAGGCAGACGCTTAACCGACTGAGCCACTCGGGCATCCCCAGAAAAATTATTTTTAAAACATAAATGTTAGCTTGGGAGGACAGGAGAGTTCTGCAGATCCCCTTCTCTATTACATTCACTCAGTGATTACATGGTAATGGTGGGGGGGCCTCTCTCAAGACTCTCTCCCTCTTTTCTTCCCTGCCCTCTCTCTGCAGAGGCCCTCACCCCTACCTATGCCCTCATGTACTTCCTAAAGCTTAACTCACATTTCTTTCCCTAGTACAGCCAGTGCCCCCGAGCTCTAGACCCTTAGACCTAACTTCTTAGTTGACATTTTCACCTGGATGTTCCACAGGCATCTCAAACTCTCCTCCTTATCTCCCTTGTCTTCAGTCTGGTTCTTCTCTGGTGTTCCTTTTTTCAGTGAATGGTTCCACCCTCCATCCAATACAGCAAGCTGGAAAACTTGGCACTCTGTCTCTGTATGGCCATTTTCTCACCAAGTCCTGCCGATTTTACCTGCTAAATACCTCTCTGGTCCATCCCTGTCTTTCCCTTTCCATTGTCCTTCTCTCTCAGTTCAACTACTATAACCTCATCCCTGGAAGACCATCCTTGCTCCTGACCCTCTTCCTACCCTCTCCAGTCCATTCTCCAACACAACCAACAGAGCTTCAAAAACGCAAGTCTTATATGATCTTCAGTTGAATATCCTGGAAGGGCTTCTCGTTGCTTCCTAGATAATAACCAAAACCCTGAACAAAAACTGTTTAGCTCTGCACAGGGCAGGCCCGCCCACCCCTCCCACCCATCTCAGACCAGTACTGCCCTGCCCCAGCTCGCCATACTGGCCTTCCTGCTGCCGCCCCCCTCAAGGCTGCCTCTTGGGGATGCTGTAAACATGGCTTCCTCCACCCCAACCCCCACTTCTACCTTGTTGCTCCTAACTGCTCTCTTTCTCTCAGATCTTATTCCCTAGGTTGCTTACCAGGGGAAACCTTCACTGACTTCTCAGTCAAGGTCAGGGCCCGTTATAATAACTTTTAGTACCTTATACTTTCCCTTTTTGGTATGCAGCATAGACACGTGTATTGATTGTGGCTGGAGTCTGTCTCCTGCACCAGACTGTAGGCTCTGTTAGGGCAGAGAGACCATGACCACCAACAGCTCACCCTTTCCACTCCAGCAATGGATTAGTCAGATGCTTACAAAATATACATCTATGAAAGCCGATCATGTGCCAGAAACCATACATGAGTTTTCCCAAATTATGTACATAAGGGGTCATGTAGGATCTCACCCTTGGGACATGGAAAACAGTGTATTTCTGAGTAGATCTGCAAGGTGGATGAAGTGGGACAAACAATTAAAATGATGCCAAGTTAAAGGCCAAAAGCAAGGGGACAGTGCCAGGCAGGAGGGTGAGTTAGGCAAACAGGGCAGAGCGCTGACCCTAGAGGACAGAGTTGGTGGAGGGATGGAGAATTGCAGAGTGAGAGCTTGGCAAGGGACGGGACAGAAGAAAAAATCACGAGGCTAGTTGCCCACTGCGCAATGTTTTAAGGCCAGTCCCTCTCCCTGTACCAAAAGGCTTTACTGAATGTTCCAGTTGCCCAGCAGAGAACTGACCCAAGAGGATCCCAGAAATAGAACAAAATTTCATACGGCCGCTCCCCGCCTTGACAACCATCCCTCCCTACTCTCCTAAATCCTGCCAAATTGCAAGGAATCATCCACCGGCCCCAGGTGCTGAATTATTCAATTATTCTAGCAGCTTTCAAAACATGTGTGCAGCTAGGAAATCTCCCCAAAAGAAAAGAGTTATGTTATTTAGGCTACTAGGTCATTTCTTGAACCTCTCTTGAAGTCTGCTTTGCTTCGCAATTGTTTTTCCATTGAATAGTAGGTCACTGGCACCCCACCTTTCCTAGCAAAAAACAGCAGCAAACACAGACTCACAAGATGATCTGCCACTAACTCTGCAGTTACACACAGGCGGGTTCCACCCCCATCCTGCCCAGCAACCCCCAGGCTCCTACGCTCGCCCGAGACACTGAAGTCTACAGCAGTGCCTGAAATATGTAGTGGACACAACAGTGAACAATCTGAATCTCCAGCTCTCCATATGCCCCTACACACTCCAACCTGCCTATTTCAGTTAAAGGGGGAAAAAAAAAAAAGGACTTCTACCTTCTAATTCCATCACAATGTTAAAATTTCCAAAATAATCTGTCTGCACTTGGATCTGGAAATCCCTCTTCAACGCCTCACCCACAACCCACCCACCCAGTGTGTGTCAGCTCTCTGAGATATTTTCTTTGAGTAGAACAAACCTAAGAGAATGTTTTTTGGGGAAAAAAAGAAACAGTAGTCACGAAAGAAGCCTGTAAGACTCCATTTTAGCACAGTGCTTCTTCGGGAGACCTCTATTTCTGGCTCTGAAGAAGCAGAGCATGAAGATCAGTTGGCCCCCCCAAAAAATGCAAATATTTGCCAGAGGTGACTTTTAACCCCAAGTCAATTATAAAACTCACGTAGGCGAGAATGACATTTTTCATTTAATCAAAAGCAGTCTGAGCCACAAAGTGTCAGACGCTGTCCTCTCAACCTCAAACACGGCTACCAGAGAGAGTTACAACAACAGACAGAGCAACATCTTATTGGAAATAGATTAAGGCAACCTTGCAAATAGTCACTTGACCACACTAAGCACACCTATCAGCCAAGTGACAGGGTCAGGCCAGGAGCTGTGCCAGGCAATGAGAAAACATGACTCATTCACACAGGTTGGTGCAAGGCAGGACCAAGCTCTGCCATCATCCCCTCCTTCCCCAGTGTCCCAGTATACCGGCTTTCCCAGAAAAAGGAAAACACATTCATGCCCCATTCTTCCTCACCATTCTTCCTTACCATTCCTCCATCTGTTTAGCTCTAACTCCAGATGCTGGATAACATTCTTCAGAGTCTTGTTTTTCTCTTTCTCTTTTTCGTATTTCTTCTTCCATTCTTCCGCTGTCAGTTCCAGGTTCACAGAGACTGTATTCTTGATGGTCTTAGCCCTGGGGTCAAAAACAGAAGGGAAAAATTCTGAGAGTAGCTATTAACATTAGCTAAATCATGAATACAACTAAGCCTCAAATGCTTTCCCATCTGAAGACTGGGACTGTGGAAGCCACCCTGGGACCTACCACCTCCTCACTGTGGTACTGGCACCGTTGCCCCAAAGGCTCCAAACTCACCGTTCCCTTTTCCCCTCTCCCTCCTGTCACTCTAAACGCCAAGGCTTTTCCCTCAAACTGTCTCCCAGGGCCACCTCTTTCTCTGTTCCCCCTGCCACCATCTTAGTCTATGTCCTCAGCCCTGACTTACAGCGATGGTCTTTCTCAAGTATTCAACATCCTCCTCTAAGCATCTCGCGTGGCCCTGCCAGGTTCATCTTCCTAAGTAAGTTTCCTTTCTATCTTAACATTTATGAAACACTGGGGATATACCGAGACAACTGAGATAAAGTCTACAGCCTTGTAAACCTACAGTTTCTCATACCAATAAACCACAGACTGAAGTAATGCAATCAGTTGTTTCTATTACTCACATTTGGTACCTAGAATCATCCCCGATGCATTGAACACATGTCAACACATGTTTCCCAGGACAGGCGGGTCACTTAATGGCTTCAGACCAGCCAGGTGAAACCAAGGCTCCCCACTGAGCCCATGAGCCCACCCCCCCAATCACAGGCAGTTGTCACCATGTAGGAAGAGAGAGCCCACTACTCTCAGTTCACCCCACGTTTCAAAGAAAGTCAGCACTTGAATATTTTTATTTGTATCTCCCAGTTTCAAACAATTTTCCAAAATGATGTGTGGGGCAAACAAACATGTCTGAGGGCCACCATTTTCTCACTCCCAGATAAGAGATGGAGTGACTTTCTAGGGCATACGGCCGGGGGTGGAGGGTGTGATGCCACAGTGGATGTCTGGACAGTTACTCAAGGGAGCAAGTGATGAGGGCAAGGGCAGTGGCAGCTCTAGCTGACACCAAAGACAAAAGACGTGATTCATCTAGTTACCTACAGAAATGAACACACAAGCAGACTTGCCCAACTAAAAAGGAAACTGACCACGACAGAATCCCACTTATTATTTACTTCTTAAGAAGGCGAAAACTTCATTTAAAAACGGGATATCCTGTTTTATTTGCTCTTCACTCTTCCATTTTAAACTCCCACAAGCTCTTGTACTGTCATATTTGCCAGCATTATCTGATGTGTGATTCAGGTTAATTACTGTTGTCATGAAACGACATTTTGGACATGATTTCTATTTCAGTGAGCGAAATTCACCAGCCCCCAGCAGGGCTACAGATGTCATTCCAAAAATTAATTCTTAAAGCAGACAACTAAATAACCCAACTGTCAAAAGAGGAGTGAAATGATTTCAACGTGAGACTCCGCTTAAGAATTAGTAAAATTCTTCCTTGTTCTCTGTAGCTGGAGGCTTCTGTCCCCAGAAGTGCTTCAAGTCTAATTTTTCAAATAGCAGCAATTTTCTTACTACTTCCAGTCCATGCCAGCTTGACACTCTCACCTCGCCTTCTAACAGCCACAGGCGGCAAGGCTGCTCCTTGGGACCGGCACAAACACGGCAGCGAGCATTATCACCTTAGTAAGTCAGAAAGTGACAAATAACCTATGGCTAAAATGCTTGTGGACATTTAAGGGTGCACTTTGAGGCTACTAGTCTTTTTACACCATAAAGAGTCTCTTGATGATTTCCAAGGATACCACAAAGAGAAGGATAAAGCCTTCATGCTATACTCAGGCAGGTTTAGCCAGAAATAGTGTTGTGAGCAGACCCAGCAAGGTATCACTGGTATAACTGGTCCTCATTCTCAAAGTTCTTTTAAGCTGTCCAGAAAATTCTTTTTCTTCCACTTTCATGGTGATCAAGGTCCTGGCAGGAAACAGATGGCCCATTCAAACTGCATAATTTGGGAAGAGTTTACTGAAGATATGGGAAGGGTGCTGGGGGACCATCACCACGCGTAGGCTGAAGGGGGCACAGAGACAGGGAGCTATAAGAAGGTGGCTGCCCACTGGCATCTGTAACAGCCTTTAGTCTGGGGACACAGCCAACCCAAAGTGACCCTCCAGGGAAAGAGCCAAGGAACTATACCCTGACCTCACTTTCTTCTCTCCTCTGATCCCCTGTCCATGTTTCTGTCTATTGGCAGAACCTAACTTGAAGCCAGAGACAAGAGAGCACTTGTCCAAAGAGGTCATGGTCCCAGGGCCCAGAGCAGAGCAGAGATGGTACAGAAATGACCCACAGGAGCATTTGGAAGATATAAAACCCACCTCTCATTCGGAACTCAGAACAATGGTGGGAAGGCCTGTCTCAAGCTACTGCCCTAGACTTCATTTTAGTCCCAAATGGGACAGAACATCATGCCTTTCCATCCACTAAATGTAGAATATGAAGAAACCAGCCAACACTGATTGGAAAAGATGTCAATCCTCCTCAGAACTGTTCTATAGATTTTAAATAATCTCAAATAAAATCCCAGGAGGTTTTGCATGGGTGTTTAGAAATTGACAACCTAATTCTAAAATTTGTAAGAGAAATGCAAAAAGGCCAAGAATAGCAAAAAAAAAAAACTTTGAAAAACAAAGTTAGAGAATAGGATATCAACACTTATTACAAAATCACAGTAATTAAAAGTGACTGAATAGTCCAGAAACTTTAGAATAGAAACAGAAAGGCGGCACCTGGGTGGTGCATTTGATTAAACGTTCAACTCTTGATTTTGGCTCAGGTCATGATCTCAGGATCATGGAATGGAGCCCTGTGTCCAGCTCCAAGTTCTGTGCTGAGTCTGCTTGGATTCTCTTTCCCTTTCCCTATGCTCCTCCCCACCCCCCGCCATCATGTGCATTCACTTGCGTGCTCTCCCTCTCTCTAAAATAAATAAATAAATCTTAAAAAAAAAAAAAAGAATAGAAACAGAATGGATCACCTAGAAACAGACAGGTTTATGACAAGGTGTCCATACACATAGTGGGAAAGGATGGTCCTTTCAATATATGGTGCTGGGGAGGGAAGGGGTATGTGTGACCTTTATCCACTTCCCCAATACCATATAAAAATTATATTCTGGATTGTACACACAAATGTGAAAGGTAAAACAATAAAGCCCCTAGAACAAAACAAGAGAATATCTTTAAGACTTTGTGGTAGATAAAGATTTCTTAAATAGGATATAAAAGTAAAGATAAATTTGACTTCATCAAAATTTTAAAAAAAAAACCTCTCTTCATTAAAAGTCATCATCAAAACACTTAAAACATAAGCTACAAAGAGGGAAATGATATACACAATACATGTATCTGATAAAGCACTTGCCCAAAATAACTCCTATAAATCAATGAGAAAAAAGTAGACAACTAGTGTAAAAACTGGGCAACGATTTGAATAGGCACATACAAAAGAAGTATCAATAAATAGCCCCCAGAAGGGCACCTAACGTCATCAGCCATCAGGGAAATGTAAAATAAAATAATAACGATACCTTCATCCAACGGAATGGCTAGAAATTTTAAACTGATAATATCAAGTGTTGGTGAGAATGTGCAGAGATTACAACACTCAGGTGCTACTAGAGGGAGTATAAATTATTCCAATCATTTTGGAAAATACTTTGGTACTATCTGCTAAGGCTGAATATCTCAAATCTATGAGCTAGCAATTCCACTCCTAGATACATAACCAACAGAAACGAAGACAAATGTTCACCTAAAGACATTATAACCAATGTCCTAATAACTTCATTTATAATAGCTCCCAAATGAAAACAATCTAAATATCCACCAACAGTAGAAAAGACACAATATATGCTCTAGTCATAGAAGGAAATATAACTATGAAAAATGAAACTACTACTACGCTTAACAATGTAGTCAATTTTAAAGATACAATGTTGCACACAAGAAGCCAGACACAAAACAGTAGTGTATGTTATTATTTACATAAAGTTCAAAGACAGGCACTAGTAATCTATGTTGACGGAAGTCAGGATGACACTTACCCTTGAGAGTTGGGTATTGATGGGGAGGGTACAACAGGGAGGCTTGTAGGACGCTGGGTGATGGTTCTGTGTGTATTTGTAAAAATTTATTGAGTTGCACACTTGAGTTTATGGATTTTATTAAATGTATGTTATAATCAACAAAACAAAAACAAAAAAAAGTTAAGAAAAATAAAGTGATATAGAAAGAAATCAAGTCAGAATCAAGAATTTCTAGAACATGGAATAAACCAGAGTCACTAAGAAAGATACCTGAATCTCTGTGTCTGGAGTTATTCCTTCTAAATAGAACATTCTAGCTAGGATGTTTAAACCAACCTTGCAATGTGGAATAAAGAGTATCTCAGTCTCTCAATCCCATAAGAGACTGAGAGTAAAAAGATGTTAGGCATCTATAATCTCATTTGCTCTTTACCATGAACTTCAGAAAAAGTTACAGACTAAAGGAGCCTAATCATTAGGTCCTATCTATTTGAGCCACTCATAATTCCCTTTCCTCCTGTGTAAACGCTCAGCTCATTGCCATCAGGGTGGGTTGGGTAGTGGTCTCCACTGGTTTTTTGCCTTGTCCACTTTAGAGCACATCCAAGTATCTTCCAACTTTCATATTCTTTGCTCTTTTATTTTGGTTCTCCATATGCTTGCTAGCTATAATCACACTAAACAGCATTACATCTGGACTCCGTTCAAATACAGTGAATCAACATGGATCCTGAGCACTCAAGGACTGCGTTATAGACACAATTCAGGGACTCGTGAGCACATACACGTGCATTTACTCTTCAACCCAGTTGCTGAAAGAATTTCAAGTAGTTTACAAGGAAGCAAAACCAACGGGAAGCAAATAGAAATGCTCTTAAGGCAGTTTTTCTGATTTTGCCTATCTGAAGCTATATAGCAATTGCAATACCACCCAGCCCTACAGTTCTGGGATATTACCTCCCCCATATAGGAAAACAAACCAGTCATCTGCAGGAGCCTTACTCTAGCCATAAATGTGCCGCTCACTCATCATCTTTATACATCAACCTCACTGTGACAACATTTGGTTAATCCCAGTGTGACCTGATCACTCCCAAAGGAACAGAGAAGTGTCTTGAGCCTTCATTCCCAAACACTCTCAGGTTTTTCAACCAGAGCCCCCAAGCTGTATAAAGAAATAAATGCCTATTCCAGAACTTATATCCATAGATGACACTGAGCAAAATCCTAACCAAGGATACTTGGGGGAAGACCTTAACTAACCTCAGGTATATACCCTAATGGCAAGTCCCCCTCAGCACTAAGGAGCCAAATCTTTAGGGTACGGTCATCAGGGTTTCTGTTTTGCAGTTTTTCTTTGTTTCTGTTTGCTTCAGAGAGTCAAGCACTGCTTAAATAATATATGATCCAGACTTGCCCCAGATACAACATCCTCCTCTCCCCACAGGAAGGGAACCAGGACCCAGTTTTTAAAAGATCTCGATGCTAATGAATGTTAACCACCTTTGGAAAAGAGTGTTAACTGGGGCGCCTGGGTGGCTCAAGCAGTTAAGCATCTGCCTTCAGCTCAGGTCATCATCTCAGAGCCCTATGTCAGCCTCCCTACTCAGCAGGGAGTCTGCTTCTTCCTTCCCTCTGCCCCTCCCTGCTCCGGTTCTCTCTCCCTCTCTCTCTCTCTCTCTCTCTCTCTCTCTCAAATAAATAAATAAAATCTTTAAAAAAAGAAAGAAAAAAATGTTAACCACCAGACCAAGCACAGCAAAGAGCAAAGGCCACAGTACCTCTTCCACCGAGATGGCCATAGGGAGACAGAAAACGATTCTTTTAGACATATTTCACTGAGGAGTGAAAGGAAGACACTGCTGCCCTGGCCTCGAGCATTCTATTTCCTGCTCACAACGTCTAGGTCTCTCTAGGTCTCTAGGTCTCTCTGTTACTGAATTTGCAGTTTACACGTTCGGAAGCATATGTCCAGGCATCTAGGACTGCCGACCACATCCATCTCTACCACCGAGGAAGGTCCCATGCGTGACAACTCTACAGGCATTCTCAGAATTTGGCACTTAAATCAAGCCCTTGTTGAAGAGGGGATGTCCTAGAACTATTTGGTTCACATCACTCTGCATGATAAATCCCATCCCTACCGAATTCCACAATAATTGCCTATACTCGTACTTTCAGACCATAGTTCTAAATCATATACATGCTACAGATCACCAGAATTTCTTCTAATTACTTTGGCCTCCCTGGAAGAGCCAGAAAGATGTTTGTTCTTGGTATCTTCCTACCTTTTGTTTTCAGCATTTTCCTTCCATTATACCTTACATCTCTGTATTTATCACATGACTGTGGGGACCGGAAAGTCTGAAAGCCACAGGGCAGTTGACCTTAAGTCAACTGATGGTAGATGTCAACCTCATCTACAGAAAGCTTCATAGCAACACCTAGATTAGTGTTTGATTAAATAATTGAGTACTACAGCCTAGCCAAGCTGACACATAAAACCATCACAGCTTTTAATGTGTTCTGAGTCCTACTTCCCACATAAAACACCTAACCTTCTTCTGGAAACATGACTGATGCAAAGCGCCTTCCCATTTCCTGGTGAGGCCCTTTTCCTTGCTTGTGAGTGGGGGGTATAAGGAATGAAAAATTAAAAGCTCTAAATTTTGTGCCTTTGAAAAGCTGTAGTCTCCTGAGAAACACTGAGAAATGACAGATTTGGATGAGGATTTGGCACCTGGTTATACCTCCATCACCCATAGTTTATCTCCCTCCAAGAGCAAAAATTAACCTTATTGGTGTTTCAGCAACAGGTGATTTGAGTTTTTTTCCATTTTATGTCAAAAGTATAGCCAAGGGTCTCCCTTGACCCAAGTGCTCACTCTTACCCTTGCAGATAACTTGTTATCATGCTCTGGTGACATGAGTATTGCATACACACCACTCAGGACTAACTCAGCTTCCACAAAACTGAGCAAGAGGGGGCATAATTAAAAAAAAAAAAAAGTGCATCTCAGAAAAAGAAGAATGCTACTTTCCCCAAATTACCAAGTCTCCTTCTACATACAACATCAATCAAAACTCTTGGTGTCAAAGATATGCTGATTCAGGCCTACTCCAAACTGATCGGTCTGCCCCCAGGGGGCCCCGTTTCCCAAATTACTCCCCCATCAAGGTACATTAACTAGGCTTCCAAGATAATTGAGTGATTCAAGTTCATACTTCTTAAACTTACAAATATCCTTTTCGAATAGTGCTATGAAAGTACTTTGGAAGAGTAATTAAAGACTAAAAAATAAAATGCTGGAAGCCAAAAGGAGAAAAAATCAATGAAAATGCTCTAAAAGCAGGAAGTGTTCTGTTTTCCCACAGTTCAGCTTTTTGACTGTGGGCTGCCTAGAAATTCAAGTGTCCCCTCCTTAATTAGATTAAAAGCTCTTTGAGAACACAGAAAATGGCTTTTACTTCTTACTAGTACAATGCCGGGCATACAAAGGACCAAAGGACACAGGTCTAACCAAATAGAAGAGCCAGAATTCATCACTGAAACCAAGAAATAGACGGTGTGCATTTTTTTCCTTTTAATTCCAGTACTTAATCTAGAATCCTAAAGAGTGTTGACTTGGTAGGCTGCCCTCGGGCATTTGTAGACTCTATCATGTTTCTACTGCTTCAAAGGCCATACTATTGTTTTATTCAGAGCATCAATAGAGTAAAATAGCCTAGCAACAAACATGGACTGGCTTCATGTCCTTGAAAGAACCACATAGGAATAAAGAAAGAACCTCACACAGCCCTAAGGTCTGGCCACCCCTGCAACAAGAGCATAATGAACACTCGTTACACTGAATTTGAGATGTGCCCAGCAGTCTTTTCTGAGTTCAAAGTGCTTAATCTCATTAGCTATCAGATACCATGTCTAATCCGATGTTCAGACTCATGTCTGCTGTGTAATTGGGTTCAATGCGTATATTTAACAATAAAGCAGGTATGGGTCCCATAGAGAAGTTAGATGACCTTGAAGAATCCATTAACTAAGTCAGGGATAGAGTGAGAGGAACAAAACCTCACACCTTTCTAATTATAGGGTGGAAAACACACTAGATCTAAACTTAACCAGACTTCTGGACATAATGGTGTCACAGTTCAACACCTACCCTAATGTTCTAAGGAATCCTGCACAATAAGCATCTGATTCATCTATTCATTCATTGGATAAGCATTTATTGAATGAACCTCTACGTATACTAGTTGTGTTGGATACTTGCTGGGATGACTGACGTGGGTGATAAACCCAGTCCCTGCCCTCATGAAACCTAGTATTCAGATGACTTTCTGATGAAAGATGGCAGACAGGGCGCCTGGGTGGCTCAGTCAGTGAAGCGTCTGTCTTCAGCTCTGGTCATGATCCCAGGGTCCTGGGATCAAGTTCCATATCTGGCTCCCTGCTCAGCGGGGAGCCTGCTTCTCCCTCTCCCTCTGTCCCTGCTTGTGCTCTCTCTCACTCTCACTCTCTCTGTCAAATAAATAAAATCTTAGGGAAAAAAAAAGATGGCAAAGCAAACTATTCCAGTTGAAAAGATCAGTGATATTTTATTTTTATTTCCTGGAATCCCAAATTAGCATCAGTATTTCTTTAGTCTTTCATTCCAGAAACTTACTTCTCACTCTACCTCACTCAGTCTGGCCCCTTCTCCCTGAGTCTATTCCATACATTCCATTCCATTCCGTGCAGTCCCATCCACTCTGTGACCTTCCCAGACCGCACACTGTTGAAGATGGAGGCAAAGGGAAACCTGCAACCACTGAACACCTATCACACGTCAGCCCGTCCCTGTGCTAAGTCAAAACTGAAGCAACTCATTAATCTTCCCAACAATTCTCAGAGGTAGGCATCTGAGTTCTCCCTACAGACGAGGACAGAGAGGCTCAGACAGAAGTAAACAAGAGAGAGGAATGGATCAGTAACAGAACTTGGCCTCAAAACTGGAGTTACTGACCCAGAGGCCTGTGTTCATCGAGGATCCTGATCAAACAGCCTGCAGGGAAGAGGCTGTGGGTCAAATACTACAGTCCCCATCCTACCTCATCCTACACGTTTAGTCATTTACTGGCTATGTGGGCTCGGGTGCGGCACTTCACAGCTCTGAGTCCAAGCCTCAATGTCATCCTCTGTACACAGATGAGATAAGAACTGCTATGAGGATTTGATGCTCCTGGCACGTGCCGGGCCCTAGCGATCATGACGATGCTGACGACTGCCTCCCTAAGGTCAGAAGAAAGAAGATAATCATCTGGACTTACACGGAGACTCTTCCTATAGACAGCTGCAAGTGCCCACGCACAGCAGCAACCTCGAGACAGATAGCCCATGCCCCAGGACAGCTCTGGCTGGCAACAATTCAGATTATTTTTGCAAGTCAGAAATTTTTTTAAAAGAAATGTTTCCTCCATAAATGCATTTGGTGCTTATTTGGTCAAGCATGTCTTCGAAGAAAAATGGTAAAGCTTAAGATGAAGAAACCAGGAGAGACAGGGCAGGCAAGGTGATCGCGATCGTATTCTGTGCTTCCCATAAGCAGATGCTGGTTTCTAGGTATCCCACGACCCTTGAGAAAAATAGGCGTTATCCTCCTGGAATCCACTGACCTAAGCATTTCACTACTCAAGGAAGTGATCTGAGAAGTAAAGGACCCAAATCCAGTTTTAAAAGATAGATTAGTTCTACAATATTTCAACGTAATTATTATTTATTTGGACATCCCACAGGTGCCATGACTGTGTAATTCTATGTTCTGCTGTGGGCTCAGGAAATGACTGGGGTTTAATGCAGTTTAAACAAGCCCTAGCAATTTCCCATGTGGCATGCCCACCCCCATCTGTCCTTTCTCTTGGCATCTTAAACTATTTCTCAGGCATGACCACACAACACACTCCTGGGAGGAAGGAAGGGGGTAGACTTTGTGCATCCAATTACAAATAAGGCAGGTGAAGCCCACAGAGAACTGGTGGCTTGTCTGAAGACTGTACAACTGTTCAGAATTGAAGGGCACAGATGGCACTGGAACCTACATGCTGAACTGGCACCGAGGGGCCATGGCTGAAGGAGGTGGGCACTGGGCAGCAGGTGGGGCTGGGCAGGAAGGGCAGGAAGGCCCACACTAATGCACGCACGTGAATGTTGTCTCAGGATTACCACACTGTCCTGCTGCCCACCTGTTAGTTCTCAGAGATCCTGGAAATCTCATTCAGACATTTTCAAAGGTGGAAAGATGGCTGCCACCGCACCCTCTCCTCGGGAACCACTGTGTAACTCCCGCTCCCAGGGTTCCTATGAGGATTTCCTTTGCCGCTTTTGTATTTATGCACCTACTCTGTATTCATCCAAGCTTCTGGTTTTTCCATTAGCAACTTTGTAATGGATCCCAAATATTGGAGTTAAAGGTAGCTATCAGTCTCAAGCTGTACGCACTTGAAATCCTGTGAACCTGGGAGTGAAACTTAATTCCATGAAGAACAAAAGCAATACTCCACGAAAGAACCAGCAGTCATATCTATAATAAGTTTAAGCATTTTTAAGAAAAATATCATACCTCCGATTAGGATATATCTGTGAATTCTTTTAAGACATAATTATTCTTTTGGCCTCAGTGAACGATGCCTCAAATTTACACGCAACCCCTGCTCAGTGCAATTTCATAACAGACTGACTGCCCCTCCCTCTACTTCCTCGCTAGCCCCTCACCACCAACTCCCAGTACGGAAGACCTAGCTCAGAGCATGGGAGCGAGAGACCACACCCACCTTTGCCCAAACATCAGTGTTGACTTGGTCTCAGCCTCATTGAAGACAGAGGGAGAACAGCAAATAACGATGGTGGTTCTACAGTTCCCACCCAGAGAGTCCTGAAGAATCCGAGTCATCTTGCTGTCCCGGTATGGCACGTGTGTTTTCTATTTAAGAAAAGAAAAAGTATTGGCTACTACGGCCATCGTCCATTCAAAAAGAAAGCACAAGCAAGTTAGCGATGGGGACACTGGGCTTAGAAACATGTGTAAAACAAGAATTTGTTGCCGGGTCTTTGGATTTGGCCAAAGTTTAGAGTGCCCAGTCTGGCACCTGGGTCGGAGGAAATTAGCATCACCATTCATACATTTTAATGCACTAGATCTCCCAGCAAGTAGCATGTCTACAGCCAGGATTGCCTCTGTTCCTTTCTAAAGAAAAACAAACTAATCTCTGGGGTACATGGGAAAGAGACTACACAGACCCAAAAAGTAACTTCTCATAATATCATTTAATAGATGGGGACAGGATCACTTACTGTCCCTTCTGCCAAGGCAGAGATCACGTTTCCAAGAGCAGACAAAGATTTATTGATATTTTTGGCTTCATCGAGAACAGCTCCCTCGGCACCAGTCTTGCTGACCTACCAGAGAGAAGAGAAAGCAGTGAGCTGCACAGGACAGCAAAAGCACAGAGTAGAAAATTCCAATTCACAGGAGGGCACAGGGCTGGGGATTGAGGGAGGCGGATGTGAGTCCTCCTGGAATGCAAGAAAAAATAAAAGTAAGTAAGAATCACGGTGATCAAACCTTCCCTTGTGCCTGAGGCTGGGGATTTGTTCTGTCTTGTTGTCATTTTCCTCTCAATTAGGTTTTAGGGGAATGGCTGAAATGCCTCCAGTGGCAGAGCTGCAGATGCGTCCCTGGGGGACATCCATCCTGGGAAACCAGGCTCCACAGCGCTGTCACTACAGGAAAGCTGGGGCCCTGCAAGCCTGAGCCACAGCCTCCTCGCCGGAGGGAGCCCAGGGCGAAGCCTGAAGCAAAAACACTGTCCTGGCCACGATGAATGGACATACTGGGAGACTGTACATTATGAGCTCTGACTTCAAGCAAAGGACATGAGGTGGTGGGAGGTTGTCCAGACTCTCTGTTCCCTGCCTTACTGACTCCCACTGCAAGGAAAGGGGGAACAACCATCCAAAAGGACAGACACTGGGAGCATCAAAGTCAAGAAAGCGTATGTTACATTGTGGACTTGTCTTTTCTCCTCTGCAGCCAGAGGGACCACATACAGTTCCTCCTCTGCTGTGTTATTCCTGGCAATTTCCTACTGAGAGCATCTGCTCTAGGTAGAGAGCAGTTTGCAGATGCTAGGGAGAAAGGGAAGCCAACGTGCTGCCTGGCTCGGCTGGCTGGACAAACACAGGAGCAGCTGCTCTCTGAAGACAGGAAAGCAGGGAAATGATCGCAAACTGCGCCAAGACTGATGGCCACGAGGAATAAAGAAAGGAGACTCCAAGTGATAGAAACGAATGCATGTCCAGGGGGCAGTGTTTTCAAACACGATAGTCATCTCTCTGAGAATCATGTGTGTACAGACACTACTGCTGACAGAGAAATAATACAGCTGATGGGTCACCAATAAGAACAGCCTATTCACACAGAGTTGTTTAAGGTGCTTTCATATCTGAGCATCTTAACTCCATGAAATAGGCAAGACAGGTACAACTGCCTTCCATTTACAGACAAAGAAACTTTGAGCTTCAGAGACGTCAAACTGCCAGCTCACGGCAAGAACGTCATTTAGGGGAGTTGGGGATTAAAACCCAGGGTTCATTCTCGTAGATCACACTGACACATTCATGTGGACACATCTAGGGCAAAGGGACACAGATGCGAGCAAAAGAAACAAGGTAGAGGACGGCAACTTTAAAATGCCCCACAAATACCATGAGCAATAACCACCAACACTGTGCAAAGGACAGGCCTCCACGCTCACCTGCCAGCATGAAGCTGTTTCCAGCCACATGTAACGTAGGCCCCAAATACGCATCTCTGTGCTCAAAAGGGAAAGAGCGCAAATTCGGGAAGAACAAAGGGGCCACCGGGCTTTCTCCAGACCCACATAGCTGCTGTGGCAGCAAAGCGCAGCCTGGTTGCCAATGTTCAGTCTAGAACTAAACGGTGCTGTTCCACCTTCCATTCTGGTGCATGCTGTTTAAAGGCACGAGCTGTACTGGTAAAACTTTAGATTTCCAACCAGGTAATTGCCCAGGAATATCCAGATGACTTTCCGCTCATGGCTTTAAGATGCGTACAGGAGAACATTTCAAGTAGCCATTACTTATATTGATGTTCGTGGCCATAACCTGGCGTCTAGCAATGCAGCGGTGGGGTGCAGTAAGTGGGGATCAATTACACAGTACAGGAGACTGGCCGAGCTTCAGGGCTGGGCCTCTGGGGACAGTCTGTACAATGTCAGCGATGACGGAGGCCACATGGTATTGCGCACAGGCACTTGCTCTGTGAGGTCGCCCGAGGGGAACAGTGCCCCAGACAGGGCGTGGCAGCAGGAAGCTCTGGCAGTGCTATGGAGGTGAGCCTAGGAGGGGGCAGGTAGGAGGTTCTGGGAGCCTGTTTGGTCTAGAGTATGGCCTCACCCAGTGCCTAGGAGAGCATGGGACAGATGCCAAAATAGAGCCCCGATGAAACCAGAGAATGAACAGGGCTTTTGGCCAAACCCCTGGCTACCAGCCTCGTGGCCTGAAGGAAGTGAGGCTACCCCACGTGAGGCCCTGTCAGACTACACCCATTGCAGAGAGAAGCAGGGAATGCAGGGACAGCCCCAGGTTCCAGATCTTCTCTCAGCAAACAAACCTGCAGGGGCAGGACTGCCACGGTCCAATGGCAAAGTCCGTTTCTGGCCTATCTGTATGGGATGCAACACAGGGATCTTCCCTTTCCATGGAAGGTCATGTCCCTCCCCCATTTGCACAACAGCCTCTGCCAAGCTAAGCTCACACCAACACTTGCCTAATGTCATCACTGGGGCCTATTAAGCATAAATCTGAGTTGGCATTCAAAGCACCTCCTGTGATGTGAATAGGAGACTTCAGGACCAGAAAAGAGGGCAGGGAAACGAAGGTGAAGTTTAATAGCATCTTGGCACAATACCAGAAACTTTAAAAGCTTTTTAAAACCAGGGAATAGAAAGGGTATAAAAATTATACCATTGCACACTGAAGCAAATAATAGGGAAAATTATAGATAATACAAATAAGGAACCAATTACCTTTTCGCTCCCAGCCAAATCAACTAGATAAAGCTTCCCACTGAGCTTTTTTTCAGTCTCTACATTCTCTTGTTTAATATTAATCAGGAAGATACTGTGACTTCTAGAGCTGTGTTCATTCATGTCTGAAAAGGAAAATAGTTTACTGCTCTGCAAAGAATAAGTAGTTTAGGTAGCAAGCCTCTCATCTAAAAAGCACAACAAATCATGCTTAATAGCTCCATTTTTTTAAAGTAAGTCCAGCCAATTTTAAAAAGTATCTGAGACCACTGTTTCTCTTAAAAAACAATGAAAGATTTAAAGTATCTTCACACAGCAAAGAAATTAAGACTCTTAGAGGATGGTTGAAGATAACAGATTCTCTAGCTTTGCCTGAAGCCCCCATGTTCCAACATCCCACTCCAGCCAGATCCTCTGCCTCAGAGATCATAGCTGGAGCACCTGGGTAGCTCAGTGGGTTAAGCATCTACCTTTGGCTCAGGTCTTGATCCCAGGGTCCTCGGATCCAGCCCTGCATTGGGCTCCCTGCTCAGTGGCGAGTCTGCTTCCCCTCTCCCTCTGCCACCCCCCATTTGTGCTCTCTCACTTGTGCTCTCTCTCAAATAAATAAAATCTTAAAAAAAAAAAAAAAAGAACAAAGAGCCCCCAGCTCCACCCCCCACCTTTAGTCCCTCAGCCTTTATCACTGTGGTTAGTACCCAGTGTATTCCATCTTTGTCATGTGTGTACGCCTTGCTTTAGCCATAAGATCACAAGCTTTCTTAAGGAAGGATTACGACCTTAAGATTTAAGACTTCTTTTTTCCCTTGAATACAGTTCTATAACCCATACTAGGCACATGGAAGATCTCAAAGATTAAATATGCTTCATTAGTACCGAGTACTAGAAATAGAAATCTTTTTGGACCCTAGTCTCTGTTAACTAGGCAGGCAGAGATCCCAGGGATAGTCTTATCCAACCCCCACTAGCAATCATTTTTTAAAACCAACCTTCCAGGCACCCTCATCCAAGATGGCTGAAGACTAACTCTGGACCTCAACATGGTGAGTTGTGGATGCAGGGACTCAGAGGAATATTAGTCTCTTATCCGGTATGTGAAAAACAACAAGAATGCAGACAATGATTGGTTCCAACTGGAGTCCAACAAGGAAGGGACTCAGTGGTTTGGTAAATGCTGGTACATCCATGATCTCCTCAACTATGAGTCTGACATCGCTTTTGACATTCCTATCACATGTCCTACTACTGCTCCAGAAATTACAGCCCCTGAACTCAATGGAAAAACAGCGAATATGTACGCAAATGGCGAAATATGCCTGACTGATCACTTTAAGGCTTGTGGGCCAGGAATGTGCCCAAGTTTGGACTAGATCATCTCATGGCTCTGTGGCTGGCTTCATGGCTGGTAGTGGAAATCCCCAATCTGATTCAGAAAGGTGTGATCCGGCATAAAGAGAAATGCAACCAAGGAAGGATCAAGCCACTGAGGCAAGACAGAAGGACTTGTGTTAGGCTGTGTTCCTGTTTTCTGTGCATCCGTCTTACTCATCCAACTGCTCCCCTCATACCCTTTCACCCATAACTGTTACTGAGTAGCTGCATCAGGCATTGCTAAAAAAATAAACAATAATATTGCTACTGAATTTCTAGGACTACACAGGGAGGGTAAAGACTGGGACTTTGGGAAACCAAAAGGCAATTTATATCTCTTCCCTTCTCCAGGTGCAGTGATGTGAGATCCAGGAAGGATAGGAGGTGCCGAAAGTGGGTACATAGTCTTTTTGGTTTCTGGAGATAACTTGTGAATAAAAAGCTACTTCTTCTGGTGGCCCAAAAACAAACAAAAAAACAAAACAAAACAAAACAAAACAAAACTTTCCAGAATATGTGCACATAAAAGTTAAAAGATTCCACAAAAATCATGTTGAAATTAATAAATGAATTCAGCAAAGTTGCAGGATACAAAAGCAATACGTAAAAATCAATTGCATTTCTATATACTAACAATAAACAATCTGAAAAGAAAATAATTCCATTTAAGGTATCTACAAAAAGAGGGACGCTCAGTATGTTAAACATCTGACTCTTGATTTGGCTCAGGTCATATCAGGGTCTTAAGATTGAGCCTGGCGTCAGGCCCATACTAGGCACAGACACTGCTTGGGATTCTCTCTCTGCCCATCCCCCAACTCATGCACTCTCTCCCCTTCTCTCTCTAAAATAAATAAAATAAAATAAAATATCAACAAAAAGAGTAAGCTGCTTAGGAGTAAACTTAACCAAGGAAGTAAAAGACATGTACATTAAAAACTACAAAATAAGGGGTGCCTGGCTGGCTCGGTCAGTAGAATATGTGACTCTTGATCTCACGGTTTTAAGTTCAAGCCCCACAATGGGTGTAGAGATTACTTTTAAAAAAAATAAAATCTTCTAAAAAATTTTAAAAAGAATAAAAACTACAAAATTTAAGAAGACACAATATAAATGGAAAGACATTCCTTGTCTATGGATAGGAAGACTTCACATAGTGAAAATGTCAATACTACCAAAAACAATCTGTTATTAAGACCCCACTCATGTTTTTTGCAGAAATAGAAAAGTCAATCCTAAAATTCATATGGAATCTCAAGGAACCCCAATTAGCCAAAACAATCTTGAAAAAGAACAAAATTGGAGGTCTCATACTTACTGATCTCAAAACTTACTACAAAGCCCCTGTAATCAGTGCGGCCTTAACATAAAGCAAACATGGAGACAGACCAATGAGAGCCCAGAAATAAGCCCTCACGTAAAATAGTAGAACAATTTTCAACAAGAGTGTCAAGACCATTTGATGGGGAAACAACAGCCTCCTCACCAAACTGAAAATTGGATATCTACGTGCAAAAAAAAATGAAGTTGGACTCTTACCTAGGCCATATACTAACTCAAAAACAATCAAAAACCTAAATGTAAAAGCTAAAACTATAAAACCTAGAAGAAAATATAGGGGAAAAGCTTCATAACACTGGATTTGGCAAAGATTTCTTGGAAATAATACCAAAACCACAAGCAACAACACTAAAAACAGATACACTAGACTTTATCAAAATTAAAAACTTTTATGCATGAAAGGACAGCATCGAGAGAATGAAAAGGCAACCCACAGAATGAGAGAAAATATCTACAAATCACATATCTGATATGGAATTGAGATCCAAAATATACGAAGAACTCCTATAAATCAACAACAACAAAAAACCCAATTATAAAATGAGCAAAGGACCTCAACAGACATTTCTTCAAAGATGATGTACAAATGGCCAATAAGCACATGAAAAAATGCCAAACATCACTAGTCATTAGCGAAATGCAAATCAAAATCACAATGACATAACACTTCACACCCATTAGTATGGCTAGTAAAAACAAAAATAGAAACTAAGAAGCACTGGCAAAGATGTGAATAAATTGAAACTCTCACACACTCTTATTGGTGGGAATGTAAAACGGTGTGCAACTACAATGGAAAACAATGTGGCAGTTCCTAAAAAAATTAAAAGTAGGGTTGACATATGATCCAGCAATTCCACTTCTGTATATATACCCAAAAGAACTGAAAACAGAAACTTCAACAGATATTTATACATCCATGTTCATAGCAGCATTATTCACAACAGCCAGAAGGGGGACGGACACAAGTACCTACGTGTCTATCTGTGGGTGAATGAACAAACAATGTAGTATATACCTGCTACAGAATACTATTCAGCATTTTAAAAAGAAAGGAAATTCTGACATATGCTACAACATGGATGAACCTTTTAGACATTACGCTACGTGAAACAAGCCAGTTACAAGAGGACTTCTATCACTCCACTTATATGAGGTACCTAGATTTGTCCAATGCACTGGGACACAAGGTAGTATAGTGGTTACCAGGTTTAGGAGGAGGAAGTATGGGGAGCTACTGTCTAATGGGCATGGGGTTTAACTTTGGGATGATTAAATTCTGGAAATAAGCAGTGGTGACAGTTGCACAACATTGTGAATGGACTTAATGCCACTGAATTGTACCCTTAAAAATGGTTGAAATGGTAAGTTCTATGTTATGCATAATTTTAAAAACCACCTTACCAGAATGATAAGAAAAATAATTAATGTTCTGCACCTACAGTTCTGAACCAAGGGGCCAAGATGGATTGTCAAGTACCCCGTGAATAATTCAAAACTAACAACTGCTTAAGAAATCAAATAGATAACTTCTTTATAAATGAGAGGCACTCTTACTGTAAGAATATCAGCCTTACGTTCTCTCAAGTGTGTGTGGAAGCAGAAGAGAAAGATGTGGAGTTTAACGCACGCCGTATACATGTCTAGGCTCACCTATGACGTCTGCCGTGTGTGTGAATCTCACCTGATAGGGTGTCAGGGTAGAGAAAAGGTAGAGAATTACAGTTCTGGGTGACAGAATCACAGAGCTTTGGGTGGAAGAGACTTAGAGAAGCTAGACCAGTCAACCACCTGATGCCTCCGTCTCTTGTATAGCACACAGGGAACCCTGCCCCTCCAGGTAGCAGGCTTTCCTTGGGGCAGCTCTCAGGAGCAGAAAGTTCTTGTGGTCGGTCAAAACCTGCCTTCCGGTAGCTTCAACTATCCTGGGTGGCCTGTCAGCACCTTGAAGTATTACACTGTCCCTACGTTCTCCTCAGAGTTCTTCTTTCTTCCAAGCTAGAAATCCCTAGTTCTTTCGACTCCTCTTCCTATGAACTCACTCTGATTTGTCCATATCCCTTGGAAGGAGACAGACAGCCCAAAGATGGGGGCTGGAACCTCTGCTGCTCTAACAACACAGGACCTGCCTCCCGGAGACGTGTGCACGCCGAGAAGGAACTGCAAGGTAAACAAGCCGGCCTGAATGTGTTTGTTAACTTGCCACAGGAAGGTTTTCAAAGCTCCCACCTCTGCTTTCTGAGCTCCTCCTTGCTTTTCTTTTCCTTTTCTACACAGCAGAAATCTAACGGGGTTTCTTTCCATACATAGGACTGGCATATAAAATCTGTTGGCTTGCATTTTTTTTAACCTGAATAATAATGTGGTTGAAATACATTTAGAAGCTGACTTTAACCCCCTTTCCTTGGTTGATTGCTGGTTTTCCCCAGGGTCCAGATACCGGGGGCTACCAGAGCCCAGCGAGCCTCACCCAGTATTCCCGAGCGTTCCCTGCACGGCAGAAGGCATGCTTCCCACAACCTGCTTAGACACTCTCGTCCTGCACATTCCCATGTATTTGCTTCTGAGCCACTGCTTTACAACCGCCTTCCCCGGCATTATTTCCCTGGGGCCTCATGACCCACCCCTCCCGGTGGGTGGGCAGACATTTGTATCCCAAGTGACGGGGAGAAACAGCACCCCACGCTTACTTGTGACAGCCACGTGTCGGTTTGCTTTGCCCTCATCTATCACATCCATGACCTCCTCGGGGCTTGACACGAACCGCTCGGTACACCCCTGGAAAAGAGTCAGATCAGGTTTGCCAGTAGAAACTAGAAAGCAACTCTATTTGAAGACCGCTGAACATTCTCCCATCTCTCCTTGAGAGGTGCAGAGTAAGAGAAAGGCTGCGAGGTTGACCCAACAGCTCTTCCCCCTTGCTCATGGCTTGAATTCTACATCAAAGAGAAGTCTGAGCAAACCCTAGGAAACCCAGAAGTAAACTATAAAAGAAATGCCAGCATTTTCTTTGATTGTTAAGAACCTGTGCATACTCAACACCGTAGAAACAGAAAATAAAGAAAACCAGTGACAGAAAAAGAAATGGATGGAATTTTGCTTTGCCCTTCATGCTAGCCACCAACTTTAATTAAACACTTTGAAGTGCTAGGCATAATGCTCTGATATGCTTCCTCTCACTGCAAAGTATAAACAATTATTTCCACTATCAAAGCCTCTTTACATGTGAATAATAAATATTTGTTCACTTCTCCACTTTCACCTCACGTGATCAGACATCTGTGATACATTCACACAGAGATACGACTGAAGAAATTAAATGTCTAGTTTTTAACCAGATGGTAAATATAAGGCACATGATGAAACACCTACATACACCTACATACACTCTATAGGTAATATTCTGGGCATATTTTGTAACTCTTAATGATGACAGTGACGGGAGAGAAGTCAATTGCCTTAGCAAGTCTTCCTCATACCTTTACGTACGGGACTCTGTTTTTATCTTCATGAACGGCCAAGTTCGTCTTGGATACTGATAATAATGACGGCATGCAGAGGAGAAAAGAAAAGTTAAAGATTCTGTACTGGAGGAAAAAGAGAAACTGTCACTGAAGATAGGCAAATCTAATCTCTTTGTCATACGCAAGTTTAAGCCTTGGCTGAGAATAAGCAGATAGCGTAAAGGCAATAAAACATCTCTATAAATTTTCATTAATTCCTCAGGCAGAAGAGCTGTGAATCACTTCAACCTCCCTGGACCTTAGTTAAAGAACAAATAGAGGACAAGCATTCGGGTTACTCACCATCGAGTAAGTCCCTGATTTTGTCCAAGTAGATCTCAAAATAGGAAACCTAATTAAAAACAAATTGAGTTTGAAACAGAAATGCCATGCTGTATTTGAAAAATATCATTATTAGAACTTATAAAAGCCTTTGTCATGCACAGCTAAGAAGAGCAAGAAGAGGGGGGCAGGAAGCAAGGATTCGGAGGCCTGCAGCACAGAGCCCCAGCCGACTCTCCTGTGCTCTCCTGCTTCCTGCTACATGAGCCTGCCCAGTGGGCCCCTGCCCGGGATGGGCCACGCCCCCTCCCCGACGTGGTACAGCCCCGGTGGTCTCGATTCAGGTGCTCCTTACATTGTGCACCGGATAGCCACTTATGGGAGGACTCTACCCTTCACCCTCGATGAGCACCAAGAAAACTTCTAGGGGGGACAAAGGCTGGAAGAGAAAACGTTCCTGGCCAGTAATAGTCAAAATCAGCTGGCATCCCCTCATGCATCATGTTGACCCCCTCACCAGACCAGGTCTGAATATTCACATGAAGGAAGTGGGGACAGGGATAAGGGCAGTTTGCTTGGAGCTAGAATAGCTCCAGGGTAACAGGGAGAGAGCTGCTGATGGTGGCTAGCTTTGGGGAGTCCAGGAAGGGTGTGAACAAAATGGGGTTTAATGAGAGACAGACTAGACTGTGAGAGGGAAATGAAGCCTTCCAATCAATTATTCTTGGAGCCCAGCAGCCCCGTGGCATCAGCATCGCACACAGCCTTTGTTGACACTGCGGAGTCGTGAACCCAACTGCAGACCTCCTGAATCAGAATCTCCAGGAACCAAGGAATTGGCTTCTAAACTCCCTAGGTGGTTCTTACGCCAGTTGACACCCGGGAACAACTTTAACTAGACATAGGACCGTGGAGGTTTAATTCACATGTAACCAAGACTATAGACCTTGGTTTTCCCATCTGTCGAAAGAAGCCCTTGGACTCGATGATGTCAAAAATTCTCTCTAGGATTCTGCACTCTTTGTCTACACCTGCCTTCCACCTCCCAGATCAACTTTTCTTTCTCTCATGTTCATGGGGTTTTTTTTTTTTTTTTTGAAACCTAAACAAAGGAATGCACAAATAAGTTGTTAAGAAAGGAAAAAAGTTGAAAAAACAGTTGTAAAGCTGGGGTGTAACCCTCTAGGTGAAACCTCACCCCTGCATCCCAGCTCTGGACCTCTGGTTGGGGGCAGTGAAGCCTCCCCAATCCAGCACTAGTCCTCACTCCTCAGTCCCGTTCATTACCTTGCCTGTGGTCCTGGGGCCTCCTGACTTCCCAGTTTCTCTGAGATCTGGGGTCTTGGCTTCGAACCCTGAAACATGTAGCTGGGCATCCTCTCCAACGTGCCTGTCTGCCTAACACCTTGAGCTTGCCAGACTATCTGTCAAACCCCCCGGTCACCAAGCCTCGTGCGTCATAGACACACCTAGCTGACCTTGGAAAGACTCCCTGCTCCTGAAACTTCTCCCTGTGGCTGGAATCCTAGGGTCTGTTTGGCCTCTAATCTTAGACATCTCTAACTCAGCCTCCCTGTAGCCAACGCAACCCTGGTTCCAATCCATTCTGTGCATCTCAAAATTGTCTGGTTTTTGTTTAGACTTCTGTTATCTTGGAGATGTACACGTGTCCTTATTTCCATAGATTGCAGAGAAATTAATTACACTAAAAAGCAGTCATAAATTACATATTTAGCAAATACAGCAATTAAAACCCTGCTCACATTTAATATGAGAAGAAAAAAAACCACTCTGATTTATTAATTTCTTTTTACCACAGAAGATACTGGTTGCTTTTGGGGGATGGGGGGCAATTTTGGTGTTGTTTTTTTTTTTTTTTTGTCATTTCAAATACTTTGTAAGACCAGGTGGAAGAAAAATAAACATGTGTAAGCTTTGCATTAAGAAATAGCATGTTCAGAAATAACGTTTCAACCCTCTTTAAGGAACTCTTTAAGGAACAGATTTTAAATACTGCTTTAATCAAGCCTCTTTTTCTTGATTAAGCCTGTCACTACTCAGTTCAAAATACGGAGCAGTCAATAGCTAGCCTGCCCAATTGCAGTTATGATACCTGAAATAAGTGAGTATAACTACAAATGCAGAACAGGAAGCCAGACTAAAAATTCAGCCCTGGAGACTTGGGTGCTGTTCCTTCTCTTCCTGCCACCCCCCCCCATGCTGGAGCTGTTTTTATCTTAATAAGATTCTAATACAAGACCTATTTTGAGGGCAGTAATTGGTTTAACATCTTACTCCAGGATTATCCCATAAGAACCCTACAGTAGTTTAAGGTATTTAAATGCAAACAGCCTTAAAGATGTACTAAGTTCCTAAATCTTGATCCCATCAAAGCTACAGGCTTCTGTATCCTTAGATATAAAGAACCCTGGCAAGGAGGAGAAACCTGTGTTAGCCAACAAAGGAAGGAAAAAGATTTGTAAAGTAAAAAGACTTGCTGGATCTAATTTATGGTGGGGCAAACGGTTGTTGCCTTGTTTTGATATAATTTAGGGAAGGTACACAGCAGAAATAAGTAAGGGCAGAAGTTTAAGATAATGGAAAAGGTGCTGCACGTAGGGTTGGTCTCATCAAGAGTCTATAATCTCAGCTCTGCCAATAATCTCAGCTCTGTGTCACTCTGGCCATCCAAAGCTATGTCTTGAAACTTCAGTTTCTTCATCTCTAAAATGGTGGGTCTAATGCACTAAGGTCTCAGCCTCAAAGGGGATGGTCAGCCTCTTGGCTCATCCTCTCTGCTCTAAGTCTTCTTAGAACTGCCCTGTCTCTTCCCCACCCCAGTCCCAGTCGCTGTGGTGGGGACTCAGCCAGCCATGCACATCCTGGACACAGCTAGTCAGAGCTGGGGACAACCCAACCATAAACTAGGCCAATGAGCCCCTTCCCTGGGGAATTAGGAATTGGGAATAAGGGATGTGGAACGGGAGCTGCCATGGTGCCTTCTCCCCCTGTTCTCTTCCCTGCAAAAAGACAAAGCAAGCAGACAGAAATGCAGGGACTGTAATGGGGATGGAGTTTCTTTTGGAGGTGATGAAAATGTTCTGGAATTAGATAATGATTATGGTTGTACACTACTGGAAATATACTAAAAACCATCAAACTGTATACTTTAAAAGAATGAATTTAATGGTATATGAGTTACATGAATAATATCTCAATTTTTTTAATTTAAAAAGTTTTAAAAAGGAAGAGCAGGGTCTGGATTTCTTGCTTTTCCCAACCCCCAGGTCCCATGCCTACTAACAAATTCTGTGTCTTGTAACAACTTCCTCTATTTGCTTAAACAAGTGGCTTTTAGTTACTTGAAAACAAAGGAGGTCCAATGAATGTATCCCTAATACCCAATGTAACAACAACTATAGTTAAAAGAGTAAAAATCTCTCTTTCAATTCAAATTTAAGTTGCAACAGAGGTGCTGGTTTAAAAACAAAAGCAAAAACAACAACAAAAAACAGGAAAAATAACACCCTTCCCCAACACTTCTCAGAGTGTGTCCATCATACCTCAAAAGGGGAAAAATATGCACACAGTCAAATAAGCTGGAGAATGTAATCTACTATACGTCCCCTTTGTAGAACTGGATTGCATAATAGCATATTTAACTTGTGACAAATTTAACATTGTTCAACAAAACATTTTCCCAGCTTATTTGGCCCCACAAGACTTTTCCCTGATAGCCCACCTATTAATAATATGAGGGACTGTGTTCCATGGAACACACTTTGGGAAATGCCGTCCTAACCCAATCATGGACATATTACAGTCATATCTAAAGAAATTCACTGGGTAAAGGATAGAATTCAGATAACTATCAAGATGATTCCATCCTAAAGGCTTTTATTTTATCTCAATATTTCCTCAGTATTCGCCTGAGTCATTAAATAACTATGGCTTTGCTTACCATATCATTTCATTTAAAATAGATAAAAATGACTTTTATGCATATATAAAAAGAGGAAAACTAAAACATGATTTGGGGCCCAGTTTTTTCTCTTTAGACTTAATCAACAGCACTTACCTTGATGTGAAACTCCAGGTTTTCATCCATGGAATAGATGTGGTCAAAGATGTCATGTGCAATCCTTGGGATGATCCCCATGAGCTGAGGGTCATGTAGCTTTCCCTAGTGAGTGAAAAACACAAGACAGGCAGCTAAAGAGTGCCAGGGAACATGTGAAAGAGAGAAGGAATCATGCCGGGTTTCATAACAGGACCCCATGGAAGAGCGAGCACCCCCCCCACACACTGTCAGGTCCTTGGAGTTCCACCTGACGTGCCACAGCCCAAAGTTCATGGAAGTAACTCAATGTGTTGTTTTTTACCCAGCAGGAGAGAGCTTGTCCTGTCAGGCTCTGGGGCTTGGAAATACTTGTTCCTGCTGCCACTCGGGGCAGCAAAGTGGGGTATGGGGATGAAGGTGTGGGTAGAAAGGAAGGAAGGAAGACAGAAGAAGGACTGGGATTATATGGTGACTACCACATACTAAATGTGGTCTTTGTTTTGAAATTTTTACAAACTGATTAGAATGTGTAAGTCCAAATTAATCTGCTTTAATAAAACCACCTTGAGAGCTGGTAACAGTTTCACTAATGTCATCACTGCTCAAAAATTTTAAGTCTTATTCTAGAAATACCTTCAGTATCACTTCACAAACCAATCATGAAAAGCCATTTTATCAATTTCTTAAAAATCTAAAATTCCCAGCCTGAAATGTTACAAAATAATTTTAGCTGTTTCTTTTTTAATTTTTTGCTATTTCTAATACTTAAATTCACTTGTAAGATATTCTTATTCTTTTGTCCCCCTTTTTTCGACCAGAGAGGTCCAGCCCTCCCTTCCCCATGTAGCCAGCAACCCTCCCCCAACCCTAAGGGGTTTGAGGGATATTTTATCTAAGGGGTAAGGGATAGATGAAATAGTGATTTTAACTATTTTACTAAATCCATTTTTAAAGATCCAGATTTGCCACTTCTGAAGACTTTCAAAAAGATATGCCACAGTATCTGAAAGCAATTCCTAAACAAGAGTTCTAGAAGTATTTAAACAGCAGCCTCAGCAAGGACTCCCAGAGAGCCTTCCTTCCTTACTCCCATGCTCCAAGTTCTGTCCTGTTCCATGTTAAACTACGCATCAGTGCACAAACACAAAGTCTGCAGGCCTGAAGTAATCACTGGCAACAGGATTCCCAGCATTTTTGAGACCTTCAGAAAGTTAAAAAACTCTAGGAAAAATGGAACTGGAAGAAAAGTACAAAAACCATTTACTCTTCACTCAGCAACATTTACCAACACTATGACTCATATCCTTGTTCTAAATCTGCCCGACACCTGGAAGATCTTTGTTTTCCTCAATCAGATCTGCTGTATCCTTCGGGGGTTCATCACATAGAGCCTTTCTGACAGGCTGACTTTCAAGCCAACATTTGAGTTACCAAAAGCAAGAAATCACGTGGACTCGGGCACTAACTCCAGGCCACAAAGCACTTTACGTTATGAATCCTCCTTTGCACACCTGATCCCTGACCTTCCACTCTACTGAAAGCAAGAGAAAAGCTGAATTTAGATTCATCTGGCCTCTGGCAAAGCTTTTACCTGGGAAAATGGGTATTCCCCTGCAATGCCCTCGTGTGCTAAGAATCCTACATCATGTGATGTGTGTGTATGGCTTTTTGGCTGTACAGTCCCTGAGGGCAAAGCGGTCAGTGCATATGCATTTCTTCCCACTGCTTATGACCCTTAGTACAGTGTCTCCTGCACAGAATTATTGTGGAAGACAAATTAAGCAGTATAAATAAGGTGCTTAGAAACAATAAACGTTAGCATTATATTATTCAGTTCATATCAGGTTCTCATTAAGGAGTCGTTAAGGTTTATTTGATCTGAAGATTCTGAAGATACATTTCTATCCTAGGCCATGACTATATATCTTAGGGAAACAGCCCTAAATGACTGAGACTCAGAATCTCTCAAATGTTGGTAAGCTTACTTCTCATAGGCCATCATAAATATCAAATATTGGGCCCCACAGGCTCAGAACTGTGCAGATTGCTGGCAGAAATGACATGGAGAATGAAAACACAGATCTTCGTCCAGTCAAATGCTGTGATGTCACTGGGCCAATCCACCTCAGAGAGTCTGAGGAGTGCCCCCCATGCTCCCCGCAGAACCCTTCAGTAATCCATCATAATCCTTCAGCTTCTCCTCAGTGATCCATAGACAAAGAAGGATGAGAGATAATCCAAAAATCATTTATAAATGACTCAAATCTGTTTCCCTAGATGCTTTCCCTTCCAAAAGATTTATCTTCCAATCGATTCCTAGCTTATACAAATACTGATGTCCCTTTGCTTGCCTTTGTCAGGGTAAGAACCAAGGCAGAACCAGGGATGAGTCTGGGACACTCCCTGTGTTGTTTCCCTGAAGCCCACACCCAAAAATCACATGAGAGGGAAGCACATGTTTATTTGGAGAAGGCATAACGATACCTCCCATATCCATGGTCACAGAAGTAATATTCAAATCTACCACAGGTTTCAGAGCTGAGATGCTTGATCTAGCTCATAAGCCCAAGAGTGGTGAGAACTGAGCCTTTATGTTCAGTAAACTGGGACGGCCAAGACAGTGTGTGTGTGTGTGTGTGTGTGTGTGTGTGTGTGTGTGTGTGTGTGTTTTACATAGCGTATGGTGTGCATGTGTGTGATGTATGTATGGCGTGGGTGTGAGTGGTGTTGGGAGGGTGTGGATGTGTGTGGTGTATGTGTATGAGAGAGGTGTTCTATAAAGGTCTTCACCCTTTCTTGCAAATAAAATACACATCTACACATACGCAAGAGGCACCTTAGGCAATAAAAGGTGGTAAAAAAGCAGAGAGCTTTAGAAATTCAGAATACAGAAGAGTCCTTTCCAGCTGGGATGATATGGGATGGCTTCCTTGAGGACACCAAATCCTGAGAGAGGAGGAAGATGAGGATGGGCAAAGGGGACACA
Source organism: Ailuropoda melanoleuca (assembly GCF_002007445.2). Taxonomy (NCBI): domain Eukaryota; kingdom Metazoa; phylum Chordata; class Mammalia; order Carnivora; family Ursidae; genus Ailuropoda; species Ailuropoda melanoleuca. Next base: position 120,479,475 of record NC_048219.1, on the reverse strand, counting down.
GCAGGGAAACTGAGAGGACAGTAATGTAGCAAAGGTACAGGAACTGAGGAAGAGTAATGTCCTTCTAGAGAGCCATGACAAGTTCAGTTGGCTGAAGGATCGGGATGGACTTGGGTAGCAAAGGAATGTCCCATTTCATCACCTTTTTTTCTCTCATAAAACAAAAAGAACATTTTTATACTTATATCCTAGATAATCCTCTTCAAAAACTTTTCCCACTTCTGAATGTGGCCGTCTTGGGGCATGTATGAAAGAAGAAACCAGACCCAGGCCACGGCCACAGAACAAGACTCCCTTTGTTCCAGCCCCAGGTGCCACCTCGACCTCCCAAGCAGGACAGTTTCCTGAAACACTTAAGATGGGAAAGCAGGCAGCCTGTCAGCTCACACGAGCACCAATGCACTCAGACAGGCTCATGAAAAATCACTTGGCAGGCTCGGCTCCACAGTGGGGTGGCCTGCACCATTCCAGGGGCTCCAGGTGTCCCCTTGGGTAGAAGGAAAAACAGCATGTCTCCATCCATCTAAATCTGGGCCAAAGAGGGCCACAAAGCAGGCACAGGGCCCAGAGAAGCCCTTCCCAGCACCACAGGCCGAACAAAGGTCCAGCCCTCTCTTCCCCATATAGCCAGCACCCCCAGCAGCCTTCGTTCAACCCAGCCCTGGGAACACTGGCCACACACGCCCTGGGCCCAGTGCACAACGGTGTCCTACCAAGCTTGGCATCAACACTGTCAAGCGTTTCATATTTTTACTGAAAATCCGCCTTAAATGCTCCATCTTCAGAAGCTAATCTTTCCAATTTTATGTAGGCTTATCTGTTTGTTCTCCTCAGTAGAAGGTAATGGAATCACCACTGGATGTCAGACTGAAAATGAGGGGATTAAAATGAAAAACAGCTTTAAAATGTGACAGCTCTGTCCATTCAGGAAGTTAACATCCCCTTCCAAAAGCCTGAAAAATCACAATGTGTAATTCCGAATACATAAATCCTTTCAGATGGTGCAAGCCCTGCAGAGTTGTTGTTGTTGTTTTTTAATTTAATTGCATTCCAGGGTCCTGGGTTTCTCAGTCTCCCACAGTCTCTATGACTTCAGCTCAGGGCTCCTCCTTTCCTCTGTTTTCCTCTAAAATATCCCCTACCTTCTCTCCAGTCTATAATCACTGGACAGAAAGAACCAGACTAACGGTGTGTGTTGGGGAGGGGGGCTAGGAAAGGGCTCCCACCCACCCCATCCCTTCCTCCTATGGGCATAAGTTCATGATCTTTAGAAGTCACGATAAAGAAAAGCAACCCCTTGCAATCAGCTTTTTAAAACTGATGTGGATGAAAAGGCTACAGAATTTAGGCAGCTGTGAGAGTAACCCGCCCAGAAGCCAGTTCCCTTTAGGTCCCCACGAGTCCCTCTGGCTGGGCGGCGCTGCAGGCCTTGTAAGGCTCTCGCTGTGAGCCGCCCAGGGTTCCAGACACCCTCGTTTAACAGAACGTCTCCGATCTTCCTTTTAAAGAGCTGGCATTCGTCTTTGCCATCTCCTTACACCCACCAACACACACACACACAACACAAACTAAGATTTTACTCTGGGGACAGGTCTCTCCTTTGATGGTTTACAATCTAAATTTCTGACATTGCACAAATACCTTGTATTTCCCAAAGATGACTTAATCCCAAAGCTAAAAAGATCACTCTTGTAAACAGTCCCTATGATTTGGGGGGATTCTAAAGATTGCATTTTTTGTTGTTGTTTTGCATAGTGTTTGGTAATGTTCCAAAAACCTAGAGACTGATGGACACCCTCATGAGATGCCCCCTCTCTCTTACACCTTCTGGCCTATGAAGGAGGCGTTCGTCATGGCTCCTGGAGTTGCTGGTACTTAGGAAATACAGAGCTGCAACTCTGCTAGTGCCTGCAAGGCTAAGGGTCTGGGGCCCAGTGAGAGAGCAGGCAACAGGCCGTGCCTGCGTCTCCAAGGTGTACTGCATGAGAACATGAGAGCAGAGAAGAGCACAGCCAAGGCTCAGGTGTCAGGGAACAGGCCTGCTCCGTCCAGAAGCAGTGACAAATCACCCTCCTGCTTCCTTTAATCTGTGCAATCTCGGAGCCACTGTCACCCGCAAAATGGGTGAAAGTGAGTCAATACAACAGAAATGAGATCCCCCAGAGTCACACACATGCTTGAAATTGGTGTGAGCAGAACATCAGAGCCCCAAGGGTTTTAGCCTCATGCCTTTGAAATCTCGTCTTCAATAGGAATGACTCATACGCTAAACCGATTCTGCAGCAGACGTCTCTCAGTAACATTCCCAGGGGGGTACCGTAAATGAAGATCCTAAGCCTGAAGGATCAAGGATTCATCTTACCCTGCGGCTTGTCAGCTGAATTCCCCAAGCCTGCTCTGCGCAGTGTCTTGTAATAACCACTCTTCCACCTCTCCTCACCTGTCGGGGGGCCCAGGCTTTAGAAGAACATCCGGCCCTGAAGGGCTTACAGGAGGCCGTGGCAAAATGCAGGAAAAGAAGGAAAGGGGGCCAATTTTATGTGCAGGTGTGCTTTGTCTGGGAGACAGCCTGGAGCCCCAGGGCTCCACAGCCAACACTTTGAGCTGGGCTCACCTCTTCACACGCCCGCAGAGGTCAGGTGTGTATGTTAACGAGCGAGGACGCTGCATGTCAATTCACACTCGCAGTGTGCATGTAGGAGGCTGGGGTGCACTGGACGTCCCAGTCCACACACGAGGGTCGGCCACGGTCATCCCGAGGATACTAATTTAACAAATATATTATTGAACCCCTCCTGGATGACAGCCACTGTTCCACGCACTGGAATGTGCGTGAATAAACAGGTGAACGGGACAATGAAGATCTCTGCACTAGTGAAGCCCACACTTTTTATTATGGTGAAATTTCACCAAGTTGTAGGAGCTTCAGAATTTTCAACCAAATTTAGAAACTTAGAATTGTGTGAAATCGTCCCATTTTAAGCACTGTCTACAATTAAAAAATACATATAATAATAAATTTAAAAAATTTAAAAACACACAGTGCAGACCAAACAAAAGTATGTCTCTGGGCTGGATTTGGTCCACAAGCCAACTTCTTTACATCTCGTCCTACAGTGTTTTATTTCCTCTGAGGAAACTCACCTCCCCAGAGTGGCCCTCCTTAGCATCAGTGATTCTCACAACAGACCTTCTCGGTGAGATTAGGGCCGCGGTGCATAAGGGTACTCACAGCACTGTTTATCTTATTGAGGAGTCTTTCTGAAGACTCCTCATTTTGAGAGAGCTACCAACAAAGGATTTTTTTAAAAATTCTGAACCCGAGATTTTATCGCCCCTATTTCGAAACTCCACAAAGACAAAACAAATTGGCCAAACACGAGCAGCCCCTTAACCACCTCTCTTGCACTCAGTCAAGGGCCGGCCGCACCAGAGTTGCCCAGCCACCCCAGAGAATGCCCCATGGTGCGCTGCGATCTTACCTCCATGGTGTGCGTTTTTCCTGATGAGGTCTGTCCATACGCAAAAATCGTCCCATTATAACCTTCAAGGACATCTACAAGCAAGAAAATGAAATTAAAATTAACTCATTACTTTGATCATATGCTAGTGTTGGTTCCATATTTTAAAATTACATTTTCCAAATGGCCCATCTCATTTTTCACACAAATGATGTATTTCAACTCCATTTGCATTTTAAGTAGAATTGTGAGATAAAAGCAGAAACGAAGGCCTCCACTGTTCCACAAATAAGAAATGTACTCACATTCCTACAGAATATATTAATGAAGAAAGAGGCAAAAAGAAAAAGAAAAAAGAAAAAGAGGTAGACACCCTCTCTCCCAGTAACATCAACATTAAGACAGATATCAAACAGTATGCTTCCTTTTTAGCAGAAAGATACTTGAGTTTTCATCTCTAAATTGATCTCCCGAGATCAGTCGGAGGAAGAAAAACATTATCAGTGTCCTGAGTCTCTGGAGTGAGGTACAGAATAGAATTTCTTTCCTAAAGATCTGATTTGGGTCAGTTGAAATGCCGGCGCAGGCGAGCTCCTTGGGGAGGTTTCTCAGGAAGGCCACCCGCAGCCCCTTCAGAATGGAGCTAGTCCAGAGCTGGGGAGAAGGACAGGGCCCCACTCTGTAAACCCAGCCACACAGGGACAATCCAATCAGCCCGGAAACCGCCGGGGCCCTCACTCAAAGTGAAGTCCTCTGTTTTTTTAGTGACAGCACTAGCAGGACGGCCCAGGCCCATCAGCATCGGGAATTTCTTTTAATTACACAAGGAGCACACTGTGCAAAGCCCCACACACGGCAGGCCGGCTTCCATTTCACACAGGGACGAGGGGAGGCGGGAGGACAGAGGCTGCTTTGCACTGCAGATTATCTGTGGGAATTCCTTCAAAGCAGCAGAGGTGATTAAAATATATTTAGCACTCGTTCCCCTCAATCCTCCTTCATCTGCATCAACATTACCAAAAGGGAAATAGTACATGATTAATATCCTTGACCCAACATCTCTACGTAAGGGGAGGAAGTCTCATTCCTCAAAGGGCAGCGGGGGCATGAGGAACCCCCTACTGAAGCGTCCTCTTCGGGGCCACTGGCCTCTTCACTCACCAAGCCAGGCCATCAGCTCCATGTAGTTCAAGCCCTGATTAGGCTGGTTGGTTTGTGGTTTTGTTCTCTCTGAATTTCATAATGCCATTAATTTTTGTTGTTTTGTTAGCTTGTCTAAAACTTTTTTCAATATACATTTTATTGATCTGAGGTTAATGGAATATGAACTGGGGTCAGAAAAGAAAGTGGGGAAGAAAGGGATAAAGAAAGGGGGGGTGATCAGAAGGGGGAATGAGGCATGAAAGACTGTGGACTTTGAGAAGCAAACTGAGGGCTTCAGAGGGGAGGGGGGTGGGGGAATGGGATAGGCCGGTGATGGGTAGTAAGGAGGGCACGTATCGCATGGTGCACTGGGTGTTATACGCAACTAATGAATCATCGAACTTTACATCGGAAACCAGGGATGTAATGTATGGTGACTAACATAATATAATAAAAAAACATTAAAAAAAAAAAAAGAAAGGGGGATTTTCCTTCAAGAAGCTAAAAAAAAAAAGACAGAAATTAAGCAGCAGATTTTTTTTTTTTTTTTTTTTAATCCTAGCAGCCCTCCAGAGTTTGTGTCAAGCTATATTGAGAGAGAGGAGGGAGAGAGAGAATGTTCACACATATCAAAACTTCTGGTAATGGTTTCCTTGGGAACAGGAGAAGCAAAAACTTGAAGACCACAGTGTAAGGGCTGGAGGTTCAAGCTTCAGTTTTCACAGAAATGCCAACTTGCTCAGAGAACAGATTCAGAGTGGAGAGCCTCTAAACGGCCATGAATGCAATGGTCTTTGAGGGACACAAGGAAAGAGGTACCTTGCAGTCGTACTTTTAAATTCTATATTCATGGCATAAACAACTCCAGGCGGTTGGAACGCCAGCCACAATCACAGCACTAAAGCTTCTGTTTATTAGAAATCAAACATCTCCCCCCACACTGAAAGGGCTTCCTCACCTTCAGCCCTGTGTAGGAGGCACTCTGGGACCTGGCAGCCCAGGCATTAGATCAGGGGTAAGGAGGCCAAGGCCAAGGGTCCAGCTCCCTCTGCTCCTCCGAACAGGTGGCTGGCGACCCTGCACGTGCACACGCACGCAGGAGACAGCTCAGAGCAATGAGCCTCACCCTAAAGAAAACTCGGCTCAGAGCCAGAGCCCCACAGACAAGAGAAAACCCGGCACACGCTTCTTCCTCTGCCACAAGGCAGTGGGGCTGGGCACCTGAACCAGGCTCCCCTGGACAGGGTCCACACCTCTGAATCCAACCTCCTTAAGTAGAATGCACAATCCTACTAACTCCTAGTTAGCTGTACCCCCCAGCTCCTGCAGGGTAAAGCCTGGGACACACACAGGGAAACAGGCGCTCATGGAGAATGCCACTTGTTTGGGAGCAGGGAACTAAGGAACACGGGAGACTCTACTTGGAGAATCCTTGACTGTTTGCTGCTGCTATTTCAACATGGAATGCAATTATTATTATTTTTTTTTTTTTTTAAGGAAAAGAGAGCACATAAAACCCTATCAGAACAAACTCTGCTTGGTCTTTAAAGTACTATTTACAATCATGTTACAATTAATTCATTGTTGGAGAACCTATCTCTAGTATTCAAGGTCGAACAGAGCTGATGTCCTCTATCAACTCAATTGTGAATTAAATGGTAATTTTAAAAAGAAACCCACTGTTCTCGATTGTCTTCTAGACTCATCCGAAGATATCGGTTTGTTTACCTAGAATGTGTGATTATCAGGGGAGAGGAGAGGCAGGAGGGGGAGTGAGCACAGGATGCATTGGGGTTGGGCCGATGCATTGGGGTTGGGCCGCTGGGATGGAGGAGGCCGGAGCCCCGCCAAGGAGAGCAGCGCGGGAGCGCTCCACACTGAGCTGCACAGCCTCCCCCACTCGACCCTCATAGAAGCGGCCCACAAAAAGGCACTTTCATCACATGAATGACAGTTCCTGGGCCCAAGGAAAGCATTTGTTTCAGAGCCTCTCCCGTAGCAGAATGACTATTTTTATGCACCAACCGCAGAGCCGGGAACCAGCTCAGCCAGACAGAACCTTGCTTTGTGACGGGCTCTGGCGTGATGTGATCTCAGCTCACGCCACAGCCAGCAGCACCCACAAACACAGCACACGTCCATCCGGCAGCCAAGCAAACCCAAAGAGAGATTCCGCTGCAGGTGGAAAGAGCCTTCTCACCTCCAGAGAGGAGGGTGAAACTTGAAAATACTTCTTGTATCCTGCTGTAGACTTCGAAAGCCAGTTTTCCACCCTAGGTTTTGCCAGTTCTGAGCAGAAGAGTTAGTTCCACCGTTGGTAAAAATTTGGGGAGGAGGTAATCATATAAGTTCCTGAGAAGGCATGGCCTCCTACCAACTCCCCAGGTAAAATGGTGGCCTGTCAGTGGCACTAGTGACTGACAAGTCATCCCTGCCTTGGAATCCTAAGGCTCTGGCTGGCCAACCAGACTACTAAAGTAGGCATATGCCTAGTGGCAGCCCTGCTGAACGCTAGTGGCAAACCAGAATGGCGGGCTGACCAGTCTGAAGGGAAGGGCACTGCTGCATCTTCAGAATGGAAATTCATCTCACTGTTGGAAGACAGACAGAGCCACCCCAAAGCTCTGGGACAGCGATCTCTATTCTCTCCCTCTCCCCACCTCCACTCCTATCCCTGTCTTTTTGCAATGCTTGGTTAATAGTCCATATGGCCTGATAGAAAAGTAACAACTCATAAATTGTTACTAAATGCTCATTATGAGCTCCCCAGAAAAGTGGGGGCAGGGGTAGTGCAGAAAAATTCAAGGAAGACAGGCAAACGCAGGCTCAAGTTCCGGCCTCACCACCCCCTAACTGACCTGGCCAAGTTATTTGACCTCAAATTCCTCTTTAGTGCAATGGGAACAATAATGCTCACACCTCATAAAATTGTTGAGACTTAAAATACAATAACATATGTAACATAGATGGTGCCTGACAGTAGCCCAATAAATATATTTCTTAGGAGACACTTATAATAAAATAGATCTTATAGTACCCTGAACTTAAATTTGTCAATGAGTCCACATTGCCTGAAGGATAAAGCCCATCCATTTCCACCAAACTCTGCTCCAGCCTATCTTTTTAAGTCCCAGCCCCCAGGTACCTTGCAACACTCTAAGTTGGCCAAACATGCCATATAATCTGTGTCATTATGCTTTTGTTGTTCCTAATGCTTGTACAGCCCTGTTAAATTCTACAGTATTCAGGACCCAACCTTTCCAAGAAGCCTTCCTTCATTCTCCAATCCTCATCCCCACTCACCAAAATCAGTCCCAAGTGACTTTCTTCTGTGCTCTCACAGCATTTTCCACACAGCCACCATAAAGCTCCCCATAGGTATGATAACTATGAATGCATCTGTCTCTTTCCCTATACATGAAGCTTTTTGCAGACAGTCTTCTATATCTTGGTGACTCTAGTCCCTAGCAGTGCCTACACCACATGGTAAATACTTAATACCTTTGCATAAAGGAATGGATAAAACAAACAACCAAATGAATGAAGCTTAAAGAAATCTGATCTAGAAAACAAGAAACCACCTTCTCATGCTGTGTACAGTCTATATCTAGTTAATTTGAAAGGCAAATGCCCAGAGTGACTTCTGTAGACTGGGAAAAAATTCCCCATACTTCAACAATAGCAAGAAGTAACCATGGTTTTTAATTCCTAGCGCGGCCACAGAAACCTTCCTATCGACCATGCTGATAGTCACAAATCCCATAAGCTCTTCTGGAAGAAACGGAGAATTCCACATACTCTTTCAGACAACATTTTGAAAAACACACACCAGACAAAGATGGGAGTGTGGGAGGTACCAGATTTCTACAATCAAATGTTTGAAATACGTTTTGAAAAACCCAGTGAAGTTGAAGGGAATGAAAAAACCAAGAGAGAATAAAGCTATCCAGTTAAAAGGAGCCTTTCTGATCTCAAAAACGTTAAGGGTTCAGACAGCCTTGAAAGAAAAGCTCACCAGTCTACTACATTACCATGAATCATGGGGGCTGCGGTGACCTTCCGAAGTTATCTGATTAAATTCCTGGCCTCTAGAAAAAGAGGCCCCTACAGCACCACCTTCCTTGCCTGATTTAAATAGGGCTTGTCATGACAAAAGAAAACTCAGTTGTACCTAGTAACTATTCCAAGGAGTTCTTTCTTATATATCTGTGTTTTACCCTGCTGATGCAGAAGTAACATGGCCACCTCCCCTCACGCTAGCCTTAGTGGATATTAAAGAAAGTTAAATTAGGCCTTCATCATCCCCTAATAATTTCCTTTCAAGGAAGAAGAAAGTACTCTTTATTGTTACAAAATGAGTATGTTCACATTACATTTACAGTGTCTGAAAAATACCTGTGTATCATATCATGTCAGAGCCTAACGTTACCCTAAACGGTTTTTTTGGTGGCTCACCATCTATTGGGCCTCAAGTTATCCAGTTAGGTCACATCTTCACAAGAACTTTCCAAGGACTGCCTATTTCTGACATTTCATACTACAGAAAAACCCAAACACTGAAAGAGACCCAACTTCTCTAGTAATGAAGACTGAAAGATTGGGATTGTTTGTTAATCACAGGATTTTTTAAAAATGGAGTGCATCTATCTCTAATTACAACATCAACTTAGAGATGTATTTAAATGAACCTCATGCTTAGCACAGCACGTGGTAAATACTATTTGGTTCTGATAATGAAAGGGGAGAGAAAAAGAGTGAAATTATGGCTTACATGTGATTAATCTTACTTTAATAAAAATAAGGAAGAGTCTGCTAATGGAGAGGAAGGAGGGCTGTCTAGGAGCACACCAGAACAACACACTCCAGGGAGAGAGAGAGAGAAAACATTTTTAGACAGGAAGAGATACAAAAGCCTAGAAGCAGAGAGAAGACAAATATTACCACCAGATACAGGCCCACAGTATGATTCAAGAAGAGCCCAAATTCAGGCATGTTTTTCTCTTCTGTTTTCTGTAATAATCTAACTGTGAAGACATTCCAGGGTAATTGATGTCTGCAACAGGAATGTGAATAACCATACACCTCGGTGAGGAACGTTACATACTGACTAAGTCTCCCATGCAGGTGTCCGGGGTCAGAACTAACTTAACAGATGCACCCAGGGCCTGGCTTTTATGAATTTCAAATAGTTAGGCAGTCAGCTCGGCTTCCAAAAACAAGCACATCTTGCATGACAAGGTGCTTTTTGAATTCTGTTTTTGCTTTTTTGCTCCTTAGACCTAGAGCTACCTATAAAGGTGGCAACATCAGGACATTTGAAAGCTCAGCTGCCATAGCTTTCAGAGTTGAAGGTTAAGATTTGAAGATGAGGGGCGCCTGGGTGGGTCAGAACTAACTTAACAGATGCACCCAGGGCTGGCTTTTATGAATTTCAAATAGTTAGGCAGTCAGCTCGGCTTCCAAAAACAAGCACATCTTGCATGACAAGGTGCTTTTTGAATTCTGTTTTTGCTTTTTTGCTCCTTAGACCTAGAGCTACCTATAAAGGTGGCAACATCAGGACATTTGAAAGCTCAGCTGCCATAGCTTTCAGAGTTGAAGGTTAATTTGAAGATGAAAAATAAAGTAGCAGGAGATGCCCCTCGGCTCTGTCCAGATGGCGAGCTCCCCCAAGGCAAGCTCCAGCCTGCCCCTGATTTGAAAGGGCAAGGTAGAGCAGTGTGTAAATTGCTTCATCTCCCTGCTGTTATTTTGACACAAATCCTGCAGGGCCAAGGCCAGTCCCAGAGAAAAGGATTGATGTCTAAGACAATTTTAGGCTTCAGGCTATCTATTTGGAGGAACAAATGTTGGTATCTGGGTGGAAAGGTTGAAAGTGGGTTGGACGAAAGTACATTTAAGGAATGCTGAGTGGGAAGAACTGCTCAATAAGCAACAAGGTAATGTGATTTTATGACGCTGTAGAAAATGCCTTGATGCCCAAGAATTTTCCACGTGTAAGGCTTCTCCCTGAAGAGACAGATGTACAAAATAAATCAGCCAAAAATATACAACTGGAGATTCAGAAATATATATATTTCTGTCTCCTTCAAAGTAAAAAGGAGGCCTTATACACTCCAGCAGTATTTTAAAACCATACAGAAATAGTGTGACCATAGCTTTTAAGCTTCGAGGTGGCAGAATAACTCTGCCATAAAGGTGGCCGAAGAAATAAAGAAATTTCCTTGGCAAGGAGCTATAGAGAGGTTCGAGAACTTGCCTGACATCATAGTATATCAGGGCCAGAGCACCGGCTATAATTCAGTGTTTCCAATCAGCAGGCCTCTGCTTATAGTCAAGGCACATTGATTCCTAGGCTGCAAATATCACTTAATGTTTTCAATTACTCTGAAAGGCCCAGGAGGAAATAAAGAAATAGCACTTACCTTTGACAATTTGCTTTGCACACGCGTTGTAAACCTGCTCCTGGGTCGTGCTGGGAGGCAGCACTCTATCGAAGACATATGGCTTCCCTTGCTAAAAAAGACGAAAGGAAAGGGCGGAGAAAACACATTAGAAGTTTAGGAATAAAAAGCACTAAAGTAGTTAGACTACAGGCACTAAATCACAAACCCTATCCTTGAAGGCAGCTCCACACTAAGACTAGAGAATTATTACAGTGTGAACCCACACGTACGATGCGCGTATGTGTTTTACATGCTGAGAATCTGAAAAGGAAAAAAAAAAAAAGGTTTGTTTTGCTTTTACTTGAAAACACTTTTTCTGATGAAAAATAGGCTGAGGCTTCATTCATTCATTTATTTTTTGAGAGCTTCCTCTGAACCAGGAACTAGACTAGAGGCTAGCCAAATCAGAAACCGGTCTGGCCTATAAAGCATTCAATCAAGAGTGGCAGGGAAATACAAAATGCCTAGGTACAAAATAATGGGACAGAGGGATGACAAAGAGAGTAAAGCAGGCCTCCCTGAGGAAACGCCAGTTCAGAGGATCCGTAAAGGATCAGAAAGACTGAGGCAAGTGAAGAGCCATGGAAGAACGCAGCAGACAGCGCGGAGGGTGGAGCACGCGGGAAGGGGTCTGGAGTGTTCGAGTAACTGGAGGCCGGCACAACAGGAGGTGAGGAAGGAAATGAGGAGCCAGTTAATGCAGGGCACTGATAGCCAAGATACTGTGCTTGGATTTTATTTGATGGGAAGTTGACATGATCAAATTGAAGAAGATGCTCTTAAGAGCAAGCTATTATTGCTTTGTATCCCAAAGAATGCTAGCGTTTTCTTCACATCTATAAGTGAGGCCTAACTGGGTGGAGGCTTCCAAGCCACAGAGGGCCCTTCCGTACAATAAATCAAGTGATTTCCCCAGGTGCAGGATCTTGGGGTCTGGTCTGACAGTGGGCCATGTGACATTCGAGGGAGTAACTGTCAGAAGGGAAGGGGAGAAGCTCTGCCCTGGTCTCTATGAGCCCTGACCCCCAACCACTCGATGTGTTCACCAAGGAGTTATAGGGCATTTACATGTCCTGAGGACCACGGGGAGAACCCTCCACCCTGCCCCGTAACGGTACCTTCTCCCCACCAACACCACCCAGACAAGGGGTGGCCCTCCCGCTGCCCTTTCCCATAGCCTGATCCACCCAGGCAGCCCTTCATCTTCGTTTTCCCCAAGTGGTTAGAGGGGACGGCAGGAGAAGGGAAGGAAAGAGGAGAGCCCGGAGTCTCCTTCACCCCCACCATGCACCAGGTCCTACACGTGGCTTAGACACCAGGAACGTTTACCCCAGGACAGTCCTGCCAATGCTTCAAAAAGAGAACTCCTCATGAGGGACCCAAGGACAAGGCTTGCTACATCCCATAACCTTCACACAAAAGTACGCAGCTGTCACACTGGCTTGCCGTTTTACTCATTCATGACTGTGGGTAGTGCTGCACATAGCTAAGGTCCTTTGCTTCAGGTGTTCTGCTTGAGCTTTTAGTCTTTGAAAATGGGACTGAGCCAACCAGGTAAATGAGCTACTTCCAGTTTGGTCTTAGAAGAAATGGAGAATTTTGAAGTACCATAAAATTTTTTTTAAGTAGGCTCCACGTCTAGCATGGAGCCCATCATGGGGCTTGAACTCACAACCCCGAGATCAAGACTTGAGCCAAAATCAAGAGTTGGATGCTTAACTGAGCCACCCAAGGTGCCCCAAAATTTTATTTCTATACAAAGCAGCAGAATCAGTCATTTCGTTACAATTATGGAGAGGGGTTATTTTCTGATGTTTTGTTCCCAGCAAGTTTCATTCCATTAGTGAACCAAGTATTTGGTTGAAAAACCAAGAGAATATTCCTCACCAATATCTGTTGTCAGCTATCAGCCTACTACATTCTTATTAGCTTTATCTGTTCGTAAAATTAACTAAATGTCAGTAAGGTAAAAGGTTAGAATAAACATTTACGGAGTTTGCATAAGTATTTGTCATCCACTAAACTTTCTTAAAAGAAACTATAGCTTTGCTTAATTTCAAACAAATCCATTATTTCTCCAAACTTGATAAGAATCACCAAAATAAACCATCTTATTTCCAGAACAATCCTACTTTGAGTTTTGGAGAAAATGCACTTACTACAGCAGGAAAAATGACCTATTTATGGTAAATGGTACAGAAAAAACAGAGGACTCCCAACTTTGCCCTTCAACTTAAAATGTTTGTTGGAGTACAATGTATGTTCCCTTGAAGAGAGGCAGAAAGCAAGAAATCTCTACTACTCATTTAAATAATATCATTTATCAAGTGACAGACATAATACAACAATTTTCCATAAGCTATAGTTAACTCCCAAACAGAAACTGCCTTTGAGAAAAGATAAAATGTAGAAAATGACTTGTTTTGAGACTTCTTATCAGGACTGGAATATAAGGAAGTTAAAAACATAAGGGTTTTTGTCTTTTCATACACTAAGTTGGCTATATAGGCTTTTATTCTAAGTGAACCTTCGACTCTTGAAATTCAAATTGAGAATCAAAATTTGGTTACGGATTTTTCTCCAAGAATTGATTTGTGGCCTTGCCATGCGAGCTACATATACAACTGCCATTTAACAACAACAACAACACTCTTTGCTGCTTTGGTAATGGTATGAAGATCTCACAAACCCTGAAAGACTTCAGCAAACCCCCTCCCCTGGCCCCCAGGAGATGACAGTCTCCCTGTTTGTGATCCCGCTATGGCTGAGGGTTTCCGCAGACTAGCACTGGGCCCAGCGTGCTCTGGCTGTCACTAAATGTGCAGCTACAGAATACATCTTTCAATTAACGTTTTAAGAGGGGTGCGAAGTGTTAACACTTGAAACTGAAGGATGAGAGCACCAATTACTCCCAGAGACACTTTCCTTTCCAGGCACCTACTCGGCACATGGTTCTCCCATCTCTCTGGCTACTCTCTGTCTGAGTCTTTGCTGGTGTCTCTTCTAAATGATGGTGTATCCCAGACTCAGACACCTCAGGCTCCTCTCCGTCTACATTCTTGATCTTCACATAATTTAAATGAACATTTCAGACTTCAAATCTCATCCAACCTCCAGATTCAGATACTCAATCACCCGCTGGACATTTCCACTTGGATTCCATTAGTCATCTAAAACTTAGCTGACCAAAAATGAATCATCAGGTGCTCCATATCTGAGTAAGAGACCAAAATCATCACGTATGTCGCATAGATTCCATATTCCAAATATCCCAAATTGATCATGTCCCATCATCTATACCACACAACCTTAGCTCAAGCCACCATGGTTTCTCATCTAGACAACAGCTACAGTCTCCTTGACACCATTCTTGCTCCTAACAATCCAATTTCCAGTTAGCAGGCAGAGTGAGCTTTCTAGAACTATAAATCAGATGATATCAAATCCTCCCTTAAAAACCTCCAGTGGGTTCTGTTAGACCAGACCCTCTTCATCCCCACCCCCCTGCATTCTTCTCCGTCTCACTACAGTAACCCACTGCACTTCTTCACTCCTCCGTGTACTCCATGGCTCCGGGCCTTTGCTCTTCACTTCCTTCCCAGAACCTCAAATTCTCTCACTGCAGATCTTCATTTGGCTCACCAGACATCTTCATTTGGCTGTCTCTTTATCACCCTTCAGATGTCAACTCCAATTTCTCCTCTTTCGAGGGCTTCCATGCTTCCATCTAAGGCAGCCCCATCCCCATCCTGGCATCACTCTCCATCACGTTACCCTATTTGGTTTGCTCCATAGCAATTAGCGTGTGACCTATTCTCAACCAATCAAAAGGACCACCACAATTAAAGCATTTAAGCAGCTAAGACAGAAGTCGTATAAATCCCAAGAGCTCACTGCATGTAGGCAAACCTGCTGCAGTTTATGAAAGGAATCTGGATGGGACACGCACACTCCGTAGACACTACAACTGGAAATGAAATAACCCAGCTTTGCCACAAAAGCCTCTACAGAGAGCAGCTAATGGCATAGGAGCAGTCTAACTAAATAACTTACCAGGATCACATGCAAAAAATAACAGCAGAGGGTTCTTACATTTTTATAGTTAAAATTAAAAAAAAAGAAAATCAAACCACTTCCTATCAAGTTGTTGAGAGCAAAGTGTCCGTGAACCATATGGCCTGCCTCTTAATTCATTTGACCCATTACCCAACAACCGTTAACCAGCCTGGAAGGAATATTACTCTGGGAGATGGAGGAAAGCAAAAGACCCACTTCAACATTTAGAAGATGGGCACCAGGAGGGATGTTAAGGAAACTGAAATTAATTGCCCAAGAAGAGGTCATGGAGAAGTAATCTAATAATAATCTCTAAGACCAACCAAGGGTTGGGACCAAAGGTGCCCAATGATTTCAATGATTTTTCTCTATCATTACTAAGAAAGAAAGAAACAGGGAGGGGCGCCTGGGTGGCTCAGTCGTTAAGAATCTGCCTTCGGCTCAGGGCGTGATCCCAGAGTTCTGGGATCGAGCCCCACATCAGGCTCCTCCACTGGGAGCCTGCTTCTTCCTCTTCCATTCCCCCTGCCTGTGTTCCCTCTCTCACTGGCTGTCTCTCTGTCAAATAACTAAATAAAATCTTTAAAAAAAAAGAAACAGGGGAAAAAAACCTTAAATTTCCACAGTAAGATTTAAACTCACTCTGTGGAATTATCTTTAGACACTGAGGAATATTAGGAAGAGGAACGGATTTCTGAGAACAATCTTCAAGTCTCTGTGCCAGGTGTTCACGTGACTTCCTTCCTGAAAGTACAAGAGATGACAAATTCTTTCAGCCTCTGCTGGCCACCTTCTCAGTGCTGTCTACCCGCACCATCACCAACCACAACCCAAACCCTTTTCTTCTGTTTCATCTCATTTCATTTTCACAGTAGCTCCATGAGGTAGATGTTACTATTCCCATGCCACAGACTGGAAAACTGAGGCCCTTTGGGGAAATAACTTTAAGTCTCTGATTTCAAGTGTTCTTCCTTCACACCATGCTGTTTTCCTAAGCAGCTTATGATGTACTGGAAAAGTAGGAGACACACAAACAGCAGATGCTTCGGACTCATATGATAGACTGAAGCGAGGTAATTCATAAGGTAACAAAAGTCAGAGACCCCTACTGTAGCCTACAGAAGTCAAGAAAGTGTTGACCATGAAGGTGGGACTGACATGGAACCACTGAGGAAAGAAGCGCATAAGACCAGGGAAGAAGGGTTAGACTGGCGAGAAAAACGGTGGGCATGCACGTGGCAAGCCTTACTGGCAACAGAAGAAATTAAAAACAGGCAAAAGCCTTCCGCCACAGGAGCCAGGAGGAGCAGCAGCCATCACTCTGTACTATACTATGGCCATGGGTCTGAGCAAGGGCCACAAGGTGACCAAGACTGTGAACATGCCAAGGCCGAGCCACTGCCACGGGCGCCTCACTAAGCACACAAAATTCACGTGAGACGTAATCTGAGAGGTGTGTGGCTTTGCCCAATACAAGCGGTGTGCCATGGTGCTGCTCAAGGTCTCCAAGGACAAGTGCACCCTCAAGTTCATCAAGAAGAGGGTGGGGACACACATCTATGCCAAGAGGAAGAGAGAGGAGCGGGGCAACATCCTGCTGCCGTGAGGAAAGCAGCAGCCATGAAGGATTGAACCCCTCCCCTCTGTATGTCATAAGCCTTTTGTGGAACTTGGGGCTTTTGTGCTGGTCTTGGGAAGGAGTAGAGACCTGCCAACATCCTTCCTGGGGCACAGTGGTGAGGGACACGGGGGTGCACACTGGACAGCCAAGTGGCCAAGCAGCCAAGCAGCCAAGCAGTACTGGACAGGGTTTTCAATCATAATCAAATAATTCATATATGCCAGGAAAGAAAAAACCAACAGGCAAAGGCCAATCAGAGCCTAGGAAAAGGCATGTGTGAGCAAGTGTAAGACTTGGCTATGAAAAGCTGGAAGTTATTAAGAAAAATTCTAGAATGTTTCAGAGCCTAAAAGTGCTTCAAGGTCAGCCCAACCCACAAACTTAAGGTCAGGAGAGGGCAGATGGCTTGAAGAAAGTCACCCAGCCAGTTAGGTAGGTAGCAGACCTGTGTCCCGAATTCAGACCTCCTGGCTCCCTATCTAGTGTTCTAAAAGTTCTGGCTTTAGAATCAGTTGTTCTCTCTGAACATCAAGGAAACAACAAGCACGAGCCTCTGGAGCTTTGTTTTTCCTGCTTTCCTCCTAATCAATTCTAAATTATTTTCAAATACGCAGTTGATTAGTTCACTGAACGAGGAGTCATTGCAATGAGAACTAGGGCAGTAGAACAAGGGAACGAGGATCTTGGCCTCTCGGAGTTAATACAGGCCCTACAGTCAGCCCTTCCAGCCTCCTCTCAATGCGCAACTCCCATCTCCACGAGCCCTCGTCTCCACAAGCCCTCACCGGCGATGACGAACTGCTTGAACCTGGACTGGCTCCAATTGTTAGAACGCTGTATCCTTACATTGATTTAAATCAGCCTCCCTGAAGTATCAGACCTGGCACCGCCCTCCAGAACAAGACAGACCAAGGCCCAAGACCTGCCTATGTCAACAGCACAGCTATGTTTCATTTTGGGAGCTGTGTTCATTGTCTAAATCTCTTTTATCTCATCTCAGAGGGAAAGAGAAAGACAGATGTGCTTCCTTCCTAAAAGTTGTGTGGATTTGTCCTGACTTGAAGGACTCCATAGGTGCCCAAGGTTAAGACATCACTAAAACATTGTATTAGTTTGCACAAGGAGAAATTAAATAAACTCACAGACTCTGAAGGGCTTTGGTAACAACCTGAAAGAATGTTTCCAAAACATCATCTAAGAAGCAGGAAGTCCTTGGGTTAATGTTGATACTCATTTTTTATCAACACAAATGTCGTGCCTAAACAAGTTTTGTTTTGTGTTATTTATTGAAATATTATTCACCTGCCATAAAATTCACCACTTCAATAAAAGGGTACATTCTGCTGTTGCTGGAATCTTTACCAGCTTGGACAACCATCACCACTATCTAATTTCAGAACATTTTCATCACCCCGAAAAGAAACTCAGTACCCCTCAGCAGTCACTCCCCATCCTCCCAATCTACTTTGTCTTTACAGCTTTGTCTGTTTTAGGCATTTCATATAAATAGAAGCATATAATATGTAGCTTTTGTGACTAAGATTTTCTTTCACTTAGTATGTTTTTAAGGTCCATCCCCATTGTAGCTTTCACTTTCATGACTGAATAATATTCCATTGCGTAGATTAACCACTTTTTATGTATCCATTCATCAGCAGGATGGACATTTGGGTGATTTCCACTTTTTGGCAATTATGGGCTCTGCTATGAACATTCATATACAAATTTTTATGTGGACATGTTTTCATTTCCCCTTTCATTTCATATACCCAGGAGTGGAATTTCTGGGTCATATAGTAACTCTACAGGAGTTAACTTTTTGAAGAATGTTTTCCAAAGCAGCTGCACCATTTTACATTCCCACCAGCAATGTATGAGGGTTCCAATTTCTCCATGTCCTTACTACTGTCTGTCTTCTTTATTATAACCATCCTAGTGAGTATGAAGTGGCATTTCTTTGTGATACTGATTTTTATCTCAGGAGAAGTTGGTTTTGTTTGTTTTGAGAGAGAGAGAGTGGGAGGGAAGGAAGGAAGAGGGAGAGAGAGAGAATCTGAAGCAGGCTCCATGCCCAGTGCTGAGCCTGACACGGGGCTCGATCTCACAACCCTAAGATCATGACCTGAGCCGAAATCAAGAGTTGGATGCTTAACCAACTAAGCCACCCAGGCGGCCCTCAGGAGTTTTTATAATTGAGACTTAACACATCATAAAATTCATTTCAACATATATTATGGATACAGAGATATTTCTAGGCATTATAAGACACTGTTGTACTGTTGTCGTAATATTTAGAAAGTGGTCCAGAGTGAGGGAATCATCTCATGGAAACTATAAATTATACAATGACCCAGGTGCTTTAGGAAAGAGAACAGTGGATGAGAAGGAAAGGATGTTTAAAGGGATTTATGGTAGGGTTTCTGTGCTCCTCACTCCAGCAGTTAATGCTGAGTATTGTCCACGGAAGGCAGCATACCAATATGCGGTATAAATGAATTCACATAAACATGGGTATAACTCCCATCTCTCTGAGGCTCAGTTTCCTCATCTGTAAAATGGAGACAATAAGATCCACAATTCAGGATTGTGAAAATTAGATATGTTCAGGCAAAAAATGTATCTATTGTAGTGCCTGACATTCTAAAAGATGCTTAAGTCATGGTCAGTGTTTTTTTGTAATAAAAAGTTTAGACCAATTTATACCAGGCCCTTATACTACACCCAACTCAGTGAGCAGTGACCCTTTAAAGGAAAGGCAATGTACCAGCTCAGGCACTTGGCATCCTGATGCCCCCACAACACCCTAATGGAAATCACACCTCAGGCATCTCTAGACCCCTAGGTCTGCAACTCATAAGCTCAGCTCCATGAGGCCTTTAATTTCTAACGGTCCTAGCAAAATTAACTCTGTTCCAAGGTTATCCTCTGTACTCTAAAAATAAAGAAAATTTTAATGTTCAGCCATAAATACTATTTAGGAAAGGTGAGGAGGTATGTCTTGGGCAGGTACTCATAGACTCGCCAGCTCTGCTCTTACAGCTTTGGAGCCTTCCAGAAACTGCTGTGATAACACCAACTGCACACATGAAGCAGACACCCTCTCCATCTTCACCATTTCCAGGCAGGCTGGCCTGACCTCCAGCACCTGCACGCATCTCTGCCTGAGGGCTTCACTGGCTGCCCTCTCTTGTCACCTGATCCAGGCCAGAAGGACAGACAGCCCAGGACCAACCCAGCAGCCTCATCCAATGACTGATCCAAGTGGGGGTAAATACTCCAGCTCCCTTGCCCTGAGGTGGAAATGGAGGGGAGACTGTGAGGCATGAATTCCAAACTGGCTCCAGAGCTCCCTGTTGGGCTGAAACCCCACTGCCCACGTTGGTAACTTGCATGAGGACACATACTGTATTGGTTTCCTGTACCTCCCTGCCTCATTTCTCCACTCTTCTTCAGTGTTTCTTCACCTCCCTGAGAAACTTGCGCTTGAATCCTTGTCTCAATACCTGCTTCTGGAGAAGCCCAAAGTAAGACAAAATTCTAGACATTTTGCTCTTTCATTCAGGAGTTCCTAAGAGAGTCTGGGTGTATTGAATCACTGTCAAATATGAAGCCATCACATTTGGTTGATACCCAGGACAAGGTGGTGAATGGAAATTGAAATCCTTGTTAAAAGTCCACAAGCTGTGGGCCTAGGACACTGCTGCGGAAAAAAAGAGTGCCTTTTTCTCCATAAAAGGGAGCTGGTCTCTTGCCAAGTCTTGGGCCCATGCGGCCACATCTGCCTGGAGGATTACCAGTTTCCGAAA
Organism: Ailuropoda melanoleuca; assembly: GCF_002007445.2. Taxonomy (NCBI): domain Eukaryota; kingdom Metazoa; phylum Chordata; class Mammalia; order Carnivora; family Ursidae; genus Ailuropoda; species Ailuropoda melanoleuca. The sequence continues at coordinate 120,458,942 of NC_048219.1, read as the reverse complement.
GCACAAAGGATCACTACAGGCTCATGAAGGCCCTGGCCTAGCAGAGCGTCTTGTGCGTAACGGTACCGGGTAGGTGCTCAGTAAAGTCTGCTGCTGCTGGCAAATGCCTGCCAGACGAGCACCAAGGAGATCAGGGCGCTGAGACACCATGAAACAGAGCTGGGGGTGGGAGGGGGGAGGGAACCATTACTCACTGTATTTCTCCAGTGTGTCGGGTACTTTACTTGTTGCAGGCCATTTTCCTCCCTCACCTCCAAGATTTTAGCAGTCATGGAGTCACACGGTCTCTTTCTGTATCCTTTTACTCCTCTTTACCCCACCACCAACCTTCCCTTTTATCTGAGGCTGGGCTGCAAATTCCCAAAGCAGAAAAGAGCTCCACTGTGCACCACCCATACCTGGCAGTGACCATCCATATTTTCCCAACACTGTTACATCTTGTCCCGGGTCCACAAATCTGCCCATGTACAAAGGTAGCTTCACAATGAAGAGCTCCATGCTCCCCCCCACCCACCCCGCTCTGCTGCCCGCCCGCATCTATGCCGGGATGACTCTATGGCTGGGGATAGGAACACTAAGCCAGCGCCAGCCACAGACATTCCCGTCCCCCTCCCCACACTGGCTCTGTGCCCCAAGGAAGGCAGCTGGTGCCAGTTCCGGCCAAAGCCAAGGCTGCTCCCAGGAGAGGCGGTAATGAAACCGATGGAGCACCGATTGGCTTCTACTGAGTTGCCAAGGTGATGCCAACCACGTCTCAAGAATGAACAAAGGCAACACACGAGAATGAATCTTATAAGCCTTCTTCCTGCAGGAAACCAGGCTCAAATTCTTTCTTTTCTGCCAAACGTCCCACTGCGTGGACACACAAGCACTGTCAGGACCACAGACAGCCATGAACAAAACACTCTGGGGAAGAGAACTGTCTGAGTGATAATGAAGAGACTCAGAATTATTGCCTGGCTAACAGGAAAAACAAAGATAAAAATGTTACTTCTGTTCAAGAAATTAAAGGAATCCATGTTGCAAAAATAAGGTTCTTATTTATACGTGATTTTCATTTCATATCAAAATACGATGACCTTCCCCCCGTGTTCTCCATTTAACTGTTCTGTATCCTAATTTGTCAAGATGCAGGGATTAGTAGATTGAGTCAGGGGATCTGGTTCTAGTCCAGAACCTCACCCCTCATATACTTTGTGACCTTAAACAATTTGCCTATTTTTCTGGGCCTCCCCCACTCTATAAAGTGAAAGACTGGATTTTTCCAGCTCTACCGTGCAAGAATAATGTTCTGAGATTTTTTCCCCATAAGAACGGCTTCAGTCTTGACCACATATCGCACAAGAGAAGGTAAACTTTAAACTGGCATGAGCTCGATATTTTATATACTTAGGAGAAATGAGTAAAAATTGCTATTATAGTTTTTTCAGCAGACCTGGTTTTCTGCCAAGTCAAGTCTGAAAAAAACCAAACTTTCCTCACTAGAAAGAGGGTGTAAAGCTGTTCCACTGAAGGTAGAACGTAGGATTTATTTTGCCAAGTGGAAGATAGCAAAAAAACCCCTGAGCCCTCTTTCAGGGCCGCACTGCCCCCGGGGGCAGCTTCCTGGCACGGCCCTCTGCGATCCAAATTGCCGTGCTGCCAAACTCTCCCAGTTAGGCTGAGACGCACAGTGGCATCTCCATCGTGGAAGCCACATGGTGGCACAGGCAAAGTTTCTTCCCTTTAGTTAAAACGTGAAATATAAAACTTTTGCCCAGACTTTCACTTGGCTAGGTATGGTGCATACAGGGGCTTCTGATGAAAGTATTTGTAGCAAATACTTGCTACAAATAGAACTAATCTTCTATTAATTTTTTTCACTCTTCAGAAACAGCTTCTAGAATTCTAATTTTCCCATGTATTGGACAGCAGTTTTGGTCTTGTGGTATGTTCAGACCCCATGTCTCCATGTGTACTCATGATTTGACAGGCTGGGTGGGAATATTAGCTTCCATTTCCGGGAATGGAGAATCACGTCTCATGAGCATGTAGAAGGCAACAATTTGAGCCGAGAGTAGGATCCAGAATTTCTGGTTCCCAGCCAAGCCTTCTACCCATAACACCATATTGCATCTTGTCATTGATCCTCCAAGAACATATTTTAACTCTCAACCATAGATTTTCTAAGAATTCTGTGCATTTGGGTTTAAAACATGATGCAGTATAACCCAGAGTGCAAGGACGTGCTTTTACATACTATTAATAAAATAACTCCCATAAAACACAGGACAAAAATGTTCCATAGAGTAGAATAATTACATTAGTGTCAATCAGCAACAGTCATCAAGTTCAGCGTAGCTATGTCACGATCAGTGTCTGAAGTGCCACCCCCAGTGGATGAGAGTGCGCCAGCACCATAGAAGGGCTGCTCATACAGACCGTACGGGCCTTTACCAGCCAGCTACCTCTAGGATGGATGGGCTGGAACTCGGGATACACAGACGCACGCATCCCCGTCCAATGAGCCTCTGTCCTCATCCAGGAGAACCAAATTTTGGTCAATAGAGGCAGAAGCAGACCGCTCGACTGACAGATGAGGTACATGGGGCAACAAAAAACAATTTTTTTTAAAGATTTGCTGTTGTTGAATTCGGCCACAATTGTGCAATCAGAAAATCTAGAAGAAGGTTTTTTAAGTGTAGCTGACATAGAAGCTCTGTAACTTTTAAAATATTTTAAATTTTACTCGGAGGACCAGGCACCATATTTTTTAGTGCTTAAAGTACTAGGAGTCCTGGATGGGCCAAACAAGGTAAGAGTGGAAGAGCAAAATCTCCCCACACTTCTGCCTGCCCTGCCCCTCCTTCCTGACTTGAAGTTCCACCCTGTGAACCTTGAATGGCTTAGACAACAAAAGAGAATTGGCTCCAAAAGGCCGTCATCAGAAATAGCTCTTGTCAGGGCCAGGAGCCCCACTTAGCTTATCAGATTCATTAGCTAAGAGAACCCAGATAAACCAATTGTTCATTTCTGAGTAGACAGTGAAGTGTGTGTGTGTGTGTGTGTGTGTGTGTGTGTGTGTGTGTGTGTCTGGTATGTGTGTTGGGGAGGGGGAGAGGAGTTCCCTGGGCCAAGCAGAGAAAATCAGGGTGGCAGGGAGACGGCAGCAAAGCCAAATGCCACCTCCTTCACAGCCAGCCTAGGATGGACCAGCAAAAGAACTGTTTAAACCGATTACTCCAAACAGCTATTGCTCAACTATTTAGGGTAATAACCTTTTCATAGGCACCCACACTCAGTTAGCTGAAGGGCTGCTTACTGGTACCTTCTCCCTTGAGAAGGGAACCCTGTGTTCAATTCTCACCCTGTTTCCTTTCAGTACCTCCCTCTTTATAAGCATGTTTTAGGAAAAGGAAGGAGCCTGTGTTTTCTTCATCTATGAATTTTGTCCTGTGTCCTCGCTCAGACTCTTGCCTCTCTCCACCTTGTCAAACTACCCGGAAGTCGGTCTTGTCCCTACTTCCTCACCCCTCCAACCCACATTCTGCCATCCGATTTTTGCCCTCATTTTGTTTTCTTAAAGGGCTCCGCAGCCTCTTAATCATCAAATCTAAGACCTTTGACAGCCCAAAATGTTCTTAAAACGTAAAAACCAGCTAGAGCTACACACCAGCCCCACCTGCTGAAACTCTGATCTGCTGTCTCTCTGTGCTGCACACTCCGCTCACCCTCTTTCCTCCTGACTCCTCCTCCTTCTCCTCCTGACACTAGTTCCCCTTGGCTGCCAACTCCAAATAAAGAATGACCAGCTCTCTTGGTGAGCCTCTTTTCTCCTTTGCAGCCTCCTCTTCTGTGCTCACCCCCATGGGAGAGCTCAAACACTCCTGTAGTTTCAGCCATAAGCTGTGTGCAGAAGATGCAATGCCCATCTCTAACCCTGAGCCCCAAAACCCTGTTACCAACTGTCTGATTAAAACCTCCAACTGGAGGTCCCCACATACCCTAAACAATGTATGTTGAAGAGGGAGCTCGCTGCCTTCTTCCTCTTCCTCCTCTCCCAACCCATCCACCTCTGTCTACCACTGTCCCCAGTCATCCAGGCTGAAAACCTCAAGCTACCTTGCCCACAGCTCTCCCTGACCACCGTCACCCAGTTGCTGCCAGAGTCGTGGTTCATTTATTTGGTCTATCTCTTGCCTGGCATCTCAACTACCCTTATTACTTTTTACCTAGACTTCTGCAAGAGCCTTGTAGGGGTCTGCTTATCTCTCCTACCTCTATTCTACACCCTTCGCCAAATCCATCTGGCTTTGACCCAATTCCTAAGGATGGCACTCAATCACTTGCTAAGATGCCCTACTGTACATACACCCTCAGATAGGGGCCTTCCACAGTGCGGGACCTACCAACACCTCCCAGAAGAATCCTTCCCTACCCAACACTCCAGCAACATGCCTGGAGGGACTTGATGCATCCACCTCACTGCTCTAACTGTTCCCTCGAACTGGAATGGCATATTGATACCTTCACCTTGTTATCTGTCAAATGCTACCTGGCCTTTAAGACTCATGCCGAATGTTATCTCTCCCAAGACAAAGGCTTTTCTTGAGCCTCTCAAATAGATGTCAGTTTTCTCTCTCTTTCTCTCCTTCTCTGAACTTCTGTGGCTCTTTGATACTCTTCTAGGAGGACTCTGACACAAACTACTCCATATTATAGTCATCTGGAGGCAGCATGTTATGGAAAGAAAGTAGGATCCAGGGTCAGAGACTGAGGCACGAGAGGTATAATATATTCAAATGACTCTCCTGCCAGACCCTATGCTTTTCCTGGGTCACCACATAGATTTCTCACAACTACTCTCTAATGTAACTACCACTCTTTACATTTTACTAGTGACAAGGTCAGGTTCAGAGAGGTCCCTGCCTTGCAAAGGGTCATGAAGTCCACATTACACTTGCTTCATGTGGTGGAATGAAAGCCAACTAATAAAAGGCATAGAAGGAGTGCATGTCTGCCTCAGTCAGTAGAGCATGCAGCTCTTGATCTCGGGGTTGTGAGTTCGAGTCCTATGCTGGGCATAGAGGTTACTTTATTTTTTTTTTTTTAAAGATTTTATTTATTTATTTGACAGAGATAGAGACAGCCAGCGAGAGAGGGAACACAAGCAAGGGGGAGTAGGAGAGGAAGAAGCAGGCTCATAGTGGAGGAGCCTGATGTGGGGCTCGATCCCATAACGCCGGGATCACGCCCTGAGCTGAAGGCAGACGCTGAACCGCTGTGCCACCCAGGCGCCCCCATAGAGGTTACTTTAAAAAATAAAACAAGGTCTATAAATGCTATTCTTTTAAAATAAAAGGCATACAACAATCACTTTACAAATTGCAAAGTACTGTACATGGGTTTGTTATTAACATCATAACTTACCCTTTTAGTTATTTAATTTTTAGTTAGTTATTTATTTTTAGTTATTCAGTTATTTATTTATTTAGGACATGTTTTCTAATTTACCCATATTTGTATTCCCTACAGCATTTATGACAATTATTAAAAGTGCATAAAAAATAAAAATGCTTAAACAGTTGTTTAATTAAATTGGATTCCTGGGGTTGCCCGGGTGGGTCAGTCGGTTAAGCATCTGCCTTCAACTCAGGTCATGATCCCAGGATCCTGGGATCGAGTCCCACATCCGGCTCCTTGCTCGGCAGGGAGCCTGCTTCTCCCTCTCCCTCTGCCTGCCACTCCCCCTGCTTGGGCCTATGGTCCCTTTCTGTAAAATAAATAAATAAAATCTTTAACAAACAAACAAATAAATTGGATTCCTGATGCCATGACTTGAATTAATAGTATTTTGAAACCTTCCACTGCAAAATAAAAGTTCCCATTTATTGAGAAGGTAGGTGCATGTGCCAGGCACAGACGACCTCTAATCTGCACAGCAATGCTGGAAGGCTTGTGTTATTGTCCCTGGTTTATATACGGGCAAGTAAGAAAACAGGAGAGCAAGGAACAGTCATACAACTACGAAGCCGGAGAGGCAGGGGGATATGAGCTCAAAGCTCGTGATTTCCTGCCATCCCACACTCCTGACCACAGAGGTCCAATTCGCCCAGATGTCCTCGCAGTCCAGCAAGGTTTCTGCATCTGAGGTGACTCCTGTCCCTTGCGAGCCCAGAAACATCATCGTCTTTCTTACACGTGCGAGCACTGAGAGCTCCCTCTCGGATTCCACTCAGTACCAGCAAGCTCTCAGCACCCTCCTCCCCACAGCTATGCATATTTCATATATCCTTAAGGTTTCTGTTTGAATGCCAGTTAATGCACAGTGTTACATTAGATTCAGGTGTGCAATACAGTGACTCGACAATTCTGTGCAAGGCTCAGTGCTCACCGTGGTAAGTGTACTCTATATTCTCACAGATGTAGAGCTTCTCTTCTCACTGCTTTATTCAGTGCATATCGACAGAGCCCCTCATGTGCCAGGCTTTGCTCCAGACGCTGGGGACAAAGCAGTGACAAGACACAGGGTCCCATTTCTGTGGAGCTGTCATGTTAACGGAGTGGGAGGAGACAGGTGGTAAGCAACCAGATCATAATAAAGATCACTTCCTGCTAGTGTTGTGATGTGATGGAAATAAAGGGGGTCAGGGAGAAGGGTTCTGGGCCCACAAGAGCAGAGCACATGCTTGGAGTTCTCCCACCCACTGGAAGAGCGAGGGGCAGAGTGCTCCAGGTAGAGGTGACCCAAAAAGGGTCGTCTTGAGCTAGGAAGCACTCGGTGTGTTGGAAAGTGGGCTGGTGTATCTGGAGACAGCAAGGAACAAGGCGTATGAGTGACAGAGGAAGAGCCAGGCGGAGGCCTCGTGCTAGGAAGCCCTGTCATACATCCTATAATACACTTTTAAGCAAAGGAATGGTCAATCTGGCTTCTATTTCTAAAGTAGTACCCTGGCTGCTCCGTGAGGACTTGGTGTTTGGAGAGGGAATGGGAACACAAACAGGGAGGCCATCTAGGAGGTCATCTAGAGGCCCAGAAAGACAAGGGGCAGCCTGGACTAAGGAACAGGCAATGCAGATGGAAAGAGAGGGTGGATCTGAGGACAGTTGGGAGGTGGGCCCACGCCACAGACAGAGATGACAAAGAAGCACACGATGAAACCCCACAAACGTCCGTGGGTCTCGTACGCTGACCTCCACGCCAGAGTCACACACTACTTCAGTACTGCTTACTGAAGTCAACCCAACAAGGCTGACCAAGCCAGAAAGACCTATTTATCGTTATTCTCAACACACTCTTCAGAGATTGCCTCTCCTTTGACCTCCAAGGTAAGGTAGGCCAACTGTGGAGTCAGCAGAGTAGTCCAGAAATCAAGGCAAAGAGAGAGCCCAAGGTCCCGAGTAGCTCATGCCCATACTTTTCATCCCCATAACAATCCTGTGGAAATGGTGCAAAAACCCCCACATGACAGGGACAACAGCTTCCCCAACATCACTCAATTGGTAGGTGACAGATCCACAATGGAGCCCAGATCTGTCCAACCTCAACGTCCATGTTCCTTCAACCACACCATGTATGTAATCAAGAGACTTCACTGCACAGACAATGAACTTCACGATGGCTGGGGTGACCAGGAGTTGATAACACCCACTCCTGAAACTACTCAGGGTTCTGCTCATTAACTATAGTTTCTCCCACTTTTTTCAAAATTTTCTAGGCAAAAATACTTTCATTTCTTTCCCATATAATTATTGGTGGTCCCTTGTGTCAGGCAACCTGCTAGATCCCAGAAAGCCAAAAATGAGGACACACTCCCTAAGCACCAAAGAGTCCAGAGTCTGATTGGGGAGGCAAAGAAGCAGCAAAGAAAGGTGACCTTTCACTCCTTGGTCTTTTAAAGCTCTATAAAGGCTAGGGTTAAACTGACACTAGAAATCTGGCTGATATTTTCAGGGACGTCATTGCTTTTATGCCACACTGGCCTCATTATGTAGATAACTTCACAGATTCATTCCATTTTATTATTCTGTAAGAGGACTAATAAAAAAAAATGTGTCAACCTAAAAAATGCAAAGTCTCAGGCAAAGTAACTCTTTTCTATTTAAAGCAGCCTTCAGAATGTTAGCAGTGCTAGTCATGAGTGCCTCACTAGACAGTACGACCAATTCTAAGTGTAATGTGGGGAATGGTCACAAAAGAGAACACTGTCAGCCGCTGGAACCAGGTGTAGTGGGGGGTGCACTGCAGAAATTACCCGACAGAATCTTCAGACAACACCATGGAGTAGATAATGTTAGGATACCCATTTCACTAAAGGTCATTAAATGACTTGTACAAGGTTACCCAGTGAATAAGTGAGGGATAAAACAAGGGCCCCAAAATTTTTTTTTAAGATTTACTTATTTGAGAGAGAGAGAGGGCCAGGGGAGTAGCAGAGGGAGAGGGAGAGAAAGAATCCCAAGGAAACTCCCTGCTGAATGCAGAGCCCTACGTGGGCTCAATCCCACAACCCAGAGATCCCAACCTGAGCCGAAATCAAAAATCGAATGCTCAACTGACTGAGGCACCCAGGCGCCCCAACAAGGACCCAAATTCTTAATGCCTGGTCTGTTCTGCTAAGGCCAGGGTGGTTCTTTAAGATGACTAAGGGGTTGGAAATAAGAAACTGGATTGATAGACCTAGCTTTGTTTTGTCTGGAGGAAAAGAATCTTGGAGGATGATTAATTAAAGCATATTCATGATATTTTTAAAATAAATTGAGACAGCTGCTCTCCATCTCCCCTGAGGATAGAAGAAAAAGCTTACACCCTCGGGCTGGCGGATGAAGATAAAGAATGAGATAAAGAATGTCCAGACAGTGGGATCTTGCTGGACCCTGGAGAGTTCTGGTTCCCCTATAATTGTTTGCCAAACCACAAGTGCCTCCTCTTAACCCCAGTCTTTCTTCAAGGGCCATTTCAAATCCCACCCACTGTAGGTTTTTTTTGCCTTTCTGGTTATTTTCTGGCTTTGAGAATATGTCTTTTCCCCAATTGAATGGCGACTCTCTGGAGGGAAGGAGCCAGGACTTATCCACCCCCACTGTCTCCAGAGCAAAACGCATATGCATAGTGATTCCACAAGTAACCATCTGAGCTGCCTTGAAAAGTCTAATTTTCAGCCTGGTAAACACTAGAATGCTTTTCCAGATCAACTGCATATCTGTGACCGTGGGCAATGCTGAAATAAAAGAAAAGTCAGGCCAGCCAAAACTTTTCATGTAAATGGCAGAAGTAGCAACTAAGTAGGTTGCAAAGATCTGAGACAGAGGCAGGCCAAAAGACTTCTGTGTGGAGACCATGAGGTTGATGTGCAGCTGAGCCTGATGACAGGAAATTACCTTTACTTTAAGAGAGACTGCAGAGTGGCTCCAGCTGCATACACAGTCCAGGTCTCTAACCATTCACTGCCTCTGAGCCACACCGTATGATGTGAAGGACAGTGCTCTCTACACCGGCCTCCTCACCTGCGTCCTTCAGGGCCGCCCAAGCCACGAAAGCCAGCTGCACATCTGTCAGCTCCTCACCTTCCCCTCCCCCACCTTCCACTGGTGCCCACAGGCCAGCATATGAGGTCAGGAAGCTCTGGGTTTAGGGCCACACACAGAAAAGGACTTTCCTTTTCTCCCTAGATTAGAGGGTTGCGAAGGACTTACGGCCCCAGTGACCACCGTGTTCCCACATGTTCCATGATCCGACTTAGCCAGGGACACAAACACATGGGCACAGCCATCAGACAAGAAGAGACCTCAACCCTCTAGGTTAATGGGCAAAGCTTGGGGTCCAGTCATTGTGTGGCGAGGGGGGCCCTTGCCGTGACCACAGCTGCACACGTGGGCACGTGAGCACCTCCTGTGTCTGAAGCCCAAGGCCTTCACAACAGACAGCCAGTGCCTTCGGTGAAGCAGCCCAGCCTGTCCCTCACAGGCCATCTCTTTGGGGGAAGGTAGTCTCTGTGACACCAGTGGAAGAGACCTCCCGCTTCCCCCGAAGGCCAATAAGCCCCTCTTCAGGGTACAACTCCCTCTACTGTGCTTTCTTATTAAAAGAGCCTCGCTAGACAGCACCGAGGGCCTCCAACAGGTGGCTTTCCTCTAATTCCCCTTCCGTGGGTCTGAAAGCTGCTGCTACTTCGTTGTTCTTCCCCTTTCCCAGCAATATGACACTGAGAGCTCCCCCGCCCTGCAGTAAGGCAGGCTGGTTCTGAGCACCCCCTCCCTGGGACTTGCAGAAGATCAATGAGCCAGTATTTGCTTTGATCCCCTTGGTCTCCACCTTCACAGCCATTTGCTTCCCTCCAGGCCCTAGGACTTGCTCTCTTCCCTTCTTTTCTGCTGAATTATTTAAACATCAAGAACTAGATAAAATTTACTTGCAGCATCGACTGGTGGGAGAAGAGGTGATGTCCTGCTGTCTCCTCCATCCTTGCTCTTTCCTCTTTGTTCTCACTCCCCTCCATCCAAGGACAGCCCCGACCTTGGCTCCATCTATCCTGCTCACATACAACTTGCCAATTCCTCCTCCATTAGCTAAAAACATGTGAACAGTTTTGCTATTCTAAAAAACAAAAAACCCTCCCATCCACCTTGTTTCTACTTCAACTATGCACCAGGGTTCTCAGGGAAAAAGTAGAATAAAGTCCCTGCTTCCTTCCCCAGACTCGTTCCTTTTGCTAAACTGGTGGTAGCAAAGACCCCACAGCGGTCCCATCACCAATGCCAATAGTTCCCCCTCGCCCCCCGCGGGCCCTGCCCTCTCTGCAACATTCTCCCCTCCTGCCTGCCTCCCCCTTTCTGTGAGGCTCAGTCTGGCAGCTCTGCCTTCTCCTGGAGCCTTCTGACGTCTCTCCTGCTCTTCTTTCTGAACGCTGGCCTTCCCTAGGGAAAAGCTTCTTCTGTTCCCCTTCCTCTCTCAACCACTGCATCCCAACTCAGAGATTTCTGTGCTATCATCACAATTTTTGCCATCACCCTGGACTGTCCACAAACTCTTGCTTTAGCATTTTTCTTTAAGTCAATTCATTTTTCCTTAAGTATACTTTCAATGAAACTTCTGTATTACTATGATCAGTGAAAAGTTAGCAACACATGCTCTAAGAGAAGGCACTAAAAATAAATACAATGAAAACAAAGCAATATGAATGAATTCTAGCTAGATACCATTGCCTGCCAAGGGCTCCAAACTTAAGACCTGTTCTTTCCTTGTGTTAAAAGGGAAATTCCAAAGTATTAGAGATTAAAGACTAGCACCAAACGGAGGCTTTCTCTGTGACAGAATAAGGCCTGAAAGGGAATAAAAAGGAAATAACTTGTCACTATGCAATTCAAAGTTTGTGTGCTGCGTAAAATCATCAACAACCAAGAGAATTTTCCAACTAAATACTAGGATTAGTTCTTATTCTTCCATGGTTCTCCTCAGGCGACTCACAGTTATGACTTCTTCAATGGTTGACCATATTTCTTAGCTCCACTCTACCTAACCTTAGAAAATGAGATCATAGACATTAAATTGAAACCAGGTAGACAAAAAAACACCTGAAATGTCAGAATTAGTATAGAACAGCAGCAATTCATGGAGGCTAGAGCCCAGATCCACCCTGGATAGGGCTGCCCATCAGAGCTTGAGCCTGGAATGTGTCCAGAGACTGCCCATCATTGACATCTAAACCATCAGTAATAGACAAAATGACAGCCAATGTCTGAGAAGTTTACAGGCCAAATGCTGCACTAGACACCTCGTCTACATGGCCTGTGATCTTCACAATACCCTCACGAGGCTGAGGCCACTATGATTTCCAATGTGAGGAGACCAACGTTGAGAGCAGTTAAGGAGCAGCCCGGGGATTTCCAGTAAGCAGCAGATCCAGGGTCTGTACCAAGTGTGTCTGAGTCCAGAGCCCATGCTCTTAACTCTACTGTGCCCTCAACACTGAGAACAAAAAGCAATTTTAAGCCTCACAGACCTCAAAATAATAGCCTGCTGCTCTTAAGCGCAATTAAGACAATGGGTTGACACAACAGGAAAACCGTTCAATATGTAATTAAACATAATTACTAGTGTTCTCTAATTGTTTGGGAAAATAAGTTCCTCCCCCTTGACAAGCTATAATTCTGCTGTGTGCTGAGAGCAAGTTCAAGTCTTTGCTTCAATCTGTGCATCCCTGGCACATGCATAGAGTATTGGTCAAATTTTGTGGAGGGGACTAGATAGGCCATCTAAAGATATCCTCAATATGTAACTTAGAGTCAAATAAGCTAGGACTCAGAAGGATCTTAACCATCCTGCCCAACCCTTCATTTGGAGAAATCGGGGCCCAGAGAAGGAACTTCCCAACAACATGCAAGTCTCTGCCTTTTACTCAAGGGCTCAGTGAACCTCACTGATTAGACAGGTTCAGGTCAGCCTGCCAAAAGCTGAAAACCTGGCTTTACCACTTAGCAGCTGTGTGACCTTGGGCAAGATACTTAACCTCTCTGAGCTTGAGCTGTGAAGATAATCATAATAACCATTGCATAAGGTTTGTGAGAATTAAATCAGCTAATATATGTGAAGAGTTTGAACCCTACCAGGATACATGGCGTCTGATCAATAGTTAGCCATTAAAACTACTGCTTTAAACAGCAAGCCACCTTTGTATAACAGGCCTTGGAAACACTCCAGCGTACTCATCAGGGCTGCTAAGAATGATAATAAAGATGCGTTCTCATCTGCTCAGGAGCCATCAGAGGAGAGCTCTGACATCTGCACAGAGCTCAAACTACGAAGCAAAAGAGCTTAGCCAAGGTTCTTTTAAGGACGGAGAGCGCACAGAAATTAAACCTTAGTGTGCTCTACTGTGCTATTTAAACTCTGTAAAAATGCGGCGCCTGGGTGGCTCAGTCAGTTAAGCATCTGACTCTTGATTTCAGCTCAGGTCATAATCTCAGGGTCGTGAGATCAAGCCCCATGTCGGGCTCCATGCTGATCATGGAGCCTGCTTAAGATTCTCTGTCTCCCTCTGCCCCTCCCCACCGTGCTCTCTGGCTCTCTCTCAAATAAATAAATAAATAATAAGCTCTGCGAAAATGGGCTGCAGTGCCAGTAGCCATGCTCTTGTGGGTAGACTTGTTTATTTAAATAATCATGTTTCCAGAAGAGCAAACTAAAGAATGAATGAATGAATAAATAAATAAATAAATAAATAAATAAATAAAAAGCAACATAAGCAAATATTTATTGAGCATATACTTAGTTAAAAAGCACTAGGCACTGTATGAAATACAAAGAAATTTAGAGTAGGGTTATCTAAGGCAGGTCTGGCAGATATCTAGAACTATGCCCCACTTCTTTCTCACACCCCATGGCAGATACCACTAATGGATCACAGCACACTTGCCCAAACGGCCCAAGGACAGCTCAAATATGGCCTTAACATTCTCAACAAAGTCTTCTGAGAAGCCACTGCCAGTCTGTACGCACTGAGTTTTAGAGGATAACAGTATAAGCAGGCGACCCAAGATGAAGAAGGCATGGGACTAAAACTCAGCAGGGGCCAAGAATTATTTTTACTTAGGTTCTTTTGACAGGACATTTGCATTTAAACAGCTAAGAATATAATACAAAATCATCTTGTGTGTGTTGCAAGGGAGAGAGTCAAAGCATGCAAGTGACAATACACAAAAGCAATGTGAGATGCTCTTTTTTCTAAGTCTCTTTGCCGGAATACACAAGCACTCTGAAACCATTCTTCATTCTCCCCAGACTCCCATAAAAAAATGCAGTAGTGTATTCATTTGAAAGGTAAAAAGTGTAAAGGGAAAAAATAAGTAATGTGAAGGAAGAGAATCTGCAAGGTACTTATTAAAGATGTCCTGCAGCTAGCAGCCGTCTCAGCCTCGCTCCTTGTAAGACCAGTCAGAGAAGAACCTGGGACTCAGAGAAATTAAAAAACCTGAGGAGGAAGAGGAATCCAAGAAGACAAGCAGTGTTTCTGCTGGCCTACCAACCATAAAAGGCATTGCCGCGTGTCTGCATATACAAAGGAGGCATTGAGATGAGGGGCAAGAGGGCTAGGGTTTCTGTCCTGCGCAATCCTGAGTTTTAGAAAGACGTGGTGAGTTCAGTGAAGAGGTCACTGGCATGCACAGCCCACCCCCAAGACAGGCAAGACGTAACAGGCCCTATCTAATCCAAGTCAAAAATCTTGTTCACAAAATATCCCTTGCTTACATTTGTTCCAAGTATTCTAGTCTCTATAGAGGGTGCTGACCCTTTAAGAAAAGGCTGTAACTGAGGCCATGTCTCCTACAGACCACTATCCAGATGGCAAATGATGCTTCCTCTGAAGTACCAAAGAGATTGATGGGGAGAGGTTTCCAGAAGCATGGAGGTGGCAAGGTGGGAGGGAAGGAGAGCCATGCTGGCTGACAGGAGCCCACTATGGGTGTGCCCAGCATGGGGGTGGCACGTCTGCCCCGGCTAGCTGCCAGAGCGGAGCTGAGTGGGGCTTGCTTAAAAACATTTAACTGATAGGGGCACCTGGGTGTCTCAGTCAGGTAAGCATCGGACTCTTGACTTCTGCTCAGGTCACGATATCAGGGTCATGAGAGGAGCCCCCTGTCAGGCTCCGTGCTGAGTGTGGAGTCTGCTTAAGATTCTCTCTTCTCTCTCTGCCCCTCCCCCACCCCCCTTGCTGGCTCATGCTCTCTCTCAAAACAACACAACACAAAACAAAAAACATTGAACTAGTAAATAACCTGCTATAAAGAATAATGAAATTGTGTATGTCTTAGCTTAAAACCTCCTTAGTGTTGTTTCAAAGTGTTTCCTGTTTATTTAATTTGTGAATAAGAGATATGTTTACAATGGTTCAAACACCAAAAAGCATAAAAGGGTATACACTGAGAAATCTCCCTCCCTGCCCTCCATTCCTCCCCATCTCATAGGCCAACCACTGCTGTGGGTCTCTCCCCTGTCTTTCCAGAGTTCTCTGTACATACAGAAGGAGACAAATTCTTAGTTTCCTCCCTTTATGCCATTAAAAGGTGATATGTGATATACACCTGTCTTCCACCTTGCTTTTTTCACTTCATGTATCTTGAAGTATCATGTATCTTCATATATCTTTCCATATATTAGTACAGAAAGCTTTCTCACAATAAATCCTATTTTGTACTTGCATATAATAAATGCAATCTGAAGTACTCCTCCAGATGATCTTGACAATCACGTACCCTCATGTAACAGTCCCCAAAAACAAGAGAGAGGGCATTTGCACTGTGTCCCTTTCCAGTCAACCCCACCTTGGCAACCAGCACTTTTGATCTCCACCACAACAATGCCATGTTTTTTATATGTGCTACGATGATATAAAGCTACCCTGTTCTGTTACAGACTGGTAATGAATTTCCTGGGGTATTTCACCCCTCTGTGAAGCTTCCTCCAACGCAGCTGCCCCGCCCCATCCGCCCCATGCTGGGCCAGGTGTCCTCCCTGTGCTCCCACCCCTGTAATTGCCCTCCCATAATACACTGTAATAGCCTCTGAAGTGATCTCTTTCTCCCCCTAGACTCTCAGCCTGGGCTCCACTCTTGTTCACCAATGTTTCCCACTCTACTGACAAAGCACCAACTAAATAGTTGTTAAACCCTTTCTCGAAGAGAGTTTGTAATTAGAAAGTAAAAGTATCAATTCCCTGATTGACGTTGCCATAGAAGTGGCTAGACATAAACTTCATTTCATACTTCAAGTAACTGTCAGAAAGGAGACAGTAAGCTTGCAAAGCAGCGGAGGCGGGCCAGCCCTGTGATGGGGAAGAGCCACTCAGGATTCTCCTGGCAGACAGGGAAGAGCCTCTGTATTACTTTCTGCCTTTGTTGATGGAAGAAAAGGACGAGGCATGTTTTAAGTTTTGATTTCCAAAGTTCTTAAAACAGATCAGAGGGCTTTCTTGCGCTTACCATGACACATTCACAGATAAGGCCCTGCCCACGTCACCGGATCACGGGACTGTAAGCTTTAAATAGGAAATGGCAAGACTGAGAAGGTTATCGGACAAAGGGTGTCCACAACGATGTGGGTTTAAGAATGAGGAGACACAGGGGCGCCTGGGTGGCACAGTGGTTAAGCGTCTGCCTTTGGCTCAGGGCGTGATCCCGGTGTTATGGGATCGAGCCCCACATCAGGCTCTCTCGCTATGAGCCTGCTTCTTCCTCTCCCACTCCCCCTGCTTGTGTTCCCTCTCTCACTGGCTGTCTCTCTCTGTCAAATGAATAAATAAATAAAATCTTTAAAAAAAAAAAAAAAAAAAGAATGAGGAGACACGGGGACGCCTGGGTAGCACAGTCGTTAGGCGTCTGCCTTCGGCTCAGGGCGTGATCCTGGTGTTCCGGGATCGAGTCCCACATCGGGCTCCTCTGCTGGGATCCTGCTTCTTCCTCTCCCACTCCCCCTGCTTGTGTTCCCTCTCTCGCTGGCTGTCTCTCTGTTAAATAAATAAATAAATAAATAATCTTTAAAAAAAAAAAAAAAGAATGAGGAGACAAATTATCAGGAAAACCATCTCCTTTGTGGTCTGAGAAGCACAAAGTATTGTCAAAATAAAGACATCTTTGGGGAACACTGAAAATTGAGCTGCAGAGAAGGCAAATGGGAAAAAAAAAATCACAAAATCAGCAGAGTAGCTTTCCAAGGAACACTCAAACGAGGTACCTGAAGAGTAGGAAATGGCTCAATAAAGCTGACCAAGCAGCCAGATTCTGGGGCAGCTACCAACCTTAATTGTTTCTGTATTGGTTTGAGCCAAGCTTGAAGTAGGGCAGGATGAGGCCACTGTGCTCCCTCCCACTTGTTTTCCACAGGATCTGCAATCATTCTGCTGCCTCAATGCCCCGGGACCATCCTACACTCAGCCATGAAAGCAGGGGCTATGCACAGGGTACAGAGATGAAGGGGAGACCCAATCTCATGGAATTCAGGAGGAAGAAATTCCCATTACTTGGTGAAGGCAATCTGTTGAACTCATTTTCAAGGAGCCTTTAGGTGAGTGAAGGGTATTAACTATCCATTCTTTTTTGTGCAAAGTGCAAACATGTCTAGGATGTTCTCATTCAAGAGAATAAAATAATCCCTTTAATTTTCTTTATTTCCTCTGGTCTCCATTTTTGATGATCCAAAAGCTGAACCTGCCACAGATTTCTAACAATAAAAGCAGCAACTAGTCTTGAAACATGAATGTAAGGGAACAGGGGGATATAACTGTATGTGCTTTGTCATTGAATCTTTATTTTAAAAAGATTAAAAAGTCTTTTCTGCCAAAAGAATTACATAGGTCAACAATTCTGAATTCTGAAAAAAAAAATACTATTTAATTAATATTCTACAAAGTGAGCACCTAATTCTTTTATTTTAGAAGCAAGGACCATATACATAATGTCTCCATTTCATATAAAATTTTCATCTGAATTTTGGATATTTGGTTTTTAATGTGAAAATGGGCCCTTCAAACTGTTTTACTGTTTTTCTCACCCTATATTCATGTCCAGCAAATACGTGTGTTTTTTCTTTGTAAAAAATTAAATAATATCCAGACACTTGCAATTATGTTCCATGTTGGGCATTCTGCTGCAAAACCATAAAAATGGGACACAGAAAAAAATTAAATAATAGTAGGATGATGTATTAGTTTCCTATTGCTGCTATAACAAATTACCATAAATTTAATGGCTTAAAACAACACAACTTTATTATCTACGGCTCTGTGGGTCAGAAGTCTTCTGTGGGTCTCACTGGGCTAACGCCAAGGTGTTAGCAGCACTGCACTTCTTTCCTGGAGTCTCTGGGGGGAGTCCATTTTCCCTTCGCCAGCTTTTAGAAGCCACCCACTTTTCCTGGTTCAGGTCCTCCTTCCACCCTCAAAGCAACGGTCTGGTTTGAGTCTTTCTCAGGTCTGGTTCTGACTCTCCTGCTTCCTTCTTCCCCATTTAAGGACCCTTGTGATTGCACTGGGCCCAGGGGGATAATCCAGGACATTCTCCTTATTTGAAGGTCAACTGATTAACAACCTTAATTCCCTCTTGTCATATAACATATTCAGGTTCCAGGAATTGGGAAGGGGGCATCTTTCTGCCTACCACAGATGGGATGGGAACTGTCTCATGAGATATGCCTTTGAGGGTCTTGTGACCTTGTGTATCTATCTAACTAATGATTTAATGGTGATCTTAACACTCACTGAAATCACTGCAGAAATAGACATATTCAAGGTGAGTCTGCCTATTTGACTGCAGAGAATTGGCAAATTTGGCTTTTTCCAACTGGAAAGAATGGTTCAGTCTAGAACTTTCCACCCCCTAGATGCCTAAAGGTCTCCAGTCCTATGTGGACTGAACAGGACATGTGGCAGGAAGAGAGGTCTAGGAGAGAGGTAGGACTTCACATAATGGTCTACACGCAGAGGGCACTGGGGGGTGGGTACAGTGTGCAGACTGCTTTCACAGATAGGATCTCATTTCATCTTCACTCCCACTCCACCAGCCAGTGCTTAGCATCTCAATTTCATTGCAGACATGTTAAATTAGTTGACTTGCGTGAGATCATGCCCTCAGGGAGAGGTAAAATCAGGGCCTGAGTCATCTCTACTGACCCAAACCACAGGCTCTCCCCACTACCTCCCCTGGAGCGCACAGGACAGAGAGCCTAGGACTGGGACTTCAGAGACACCAAAGTTAAACATTCATATCATCAGCGTCGGTTGGGGGAGAGGAAGCAGAGTGCCAAACAGACTCTTTTGGACTAAGTAAGGATAAGTTTTATAATATCATTTGTAAATTGCATTCTACATATATATATTTTTTTAAGATTTTATTTATTTATTTGAGAGAGAGAGAGAGAGCACGAATTGGGGGGTGGAGAGGGGGAAGAGGCAGAGGAAGAGGGAGACTCCCCACTGAGCAGGGAGCCCAATGCAGGGCTTGATCCCAGAACCCCAAGATCATGACCTGAGCCAAAGGCAGATGCTTAACTGACTAAGCCACCCAGGCACCCCATGTTCTGCATACTTTTAATGTACATGCCACCAGTCAAGAAAATTTTTCACTAGTGCCTCTCAGAGTATCTGGCCTAGAGCCGGGGCTCAAAAAATATCTGTTGCACAAATAAACATCACATACTCTTACAGTATCTTTCAGGGGGAGTTTAGAGCTGATCAGAACATAAGAATGGTAAAAAGTGAGATTTTGATGTCCTCCAGCTCTCCCTGAATTCATCACAGGGAATTCGTTTTTTGAATGAACTCCCCTCCAAAAAAACCCTACTAGAGAAACACTAATCTACTATGTGCCGGTTCACAAATTACATTTATTAGATCATAACTAGCATCTAAAAAAATAAAATGTGAACGAGTAGAATGGATATCAGAGTGTGGGGTGCCTGAGTGGCTCAGTCAGTTGAGCATCTGACTCTTGATCTCAGCTCAGGTCTTGATCTCAGGGTTGTGAGTTCAAGCCCCACACTGGGCTCCACACTGGGTGTGGAGCTTACTTAACAAAAAAAATTTTTTTAATTTAAAAAAAAACAAACAAAAAAAAGGAGAAAATGTCAGAGCAAATCACACATATTAAACATACTGCTTCATAAATCTATTATTTCAGATTCATGATGTCAAGGATAAATCTTGGATTTCTTGGTAAAATGCATCATGGTGTCATAGTTTAAAAAAAAAAAACTGAAAACTGCTGCTACCATGAAAACAACCCCATCACAGAATTCTGGAATAGGCTAGCTTTCCATAGGGTGACAATTATCAATAACTCAGTCCCAAACGGCTGTTGATTTTTAGCTTCCTATGTTCCTACTGACTTTTCTCGTGGCTATGTACAATCACCTGGAGTCCCCGAGAGTTCCAACAAGACAAGATGACAATGATTCTAAGAGAATCACCTCCCTGTTCTCTCTTTGAGGGCACTCTCAATCCCTTACCAAAACATTTGTCTGGATTTCTCTTTCCTCTTTGACTAAAACAGGAGAGATGTCAGCGCTGTGATGTTCCTGAAGGGGAGATGTCTATAAAAATGATCCGACTGCTGTAGATTTCTTTGATGCAGCCAGTTACCCTATTATGACAGCAACAGCTGGCTTTCAGGGCAGCCACTTCTAATACTCAGGATGAAAGTCCAGGAGTGCCCCACCACCACCACCACCAACACAGGGGAAAGCTGACATGCCTCTCACTTGGCCCCTCTACTTCCTGGTTTGAAGGCTCAGCTCTGCATGCTCACAAAGTTACTCTCTGGGAGGGCTCCCCAAGAGCTCTCTTCCGGGGAATCTTAGTCTTATTATCAGGAAAAAGCCAGGAAACCCACATGGGCTATAACCTCCAGAGGAAAGGTGTGACTTGTCATCTCTGAACTCCCTGCCATGTACAGTAGGACTTTGGTACAAGCAACCTGTTACAGACTAAATCATGTCCCCACAAAATTCCTATGTTGAAGCGCTAACCTCCAATATGACTGACTATATTTGGGGACATAGGGCCTTTAAAAACCAATAGAGTCAAATGAAGTCACGAGGATGGGGCCCTAATCCAGTAGGATTGGTGTCTTCTCCTTATAAGGTGAAGAGAGACACCAGAGATTTCTCCGGATCTGAATAGGCTATTATTTTCTACCTTCAGAACTCACAGCAGTTTTAAGTAGCTATTTCGAAACATAAATGTTTTTTTATTATATTATGTTAATCACCATACAGTACATCCCCAGATTCCGATATAAAGTTTGATGCTTCATTAGTTGCGTATAACACCCAGTGTACCATGCAATACGTGCCCTCCTTACTACCCATCACCAGTCTATCCCATTCCCCCACCCCCCTCCCCTCTGGAGTCTTCAGTTTGTTTCTCATAGTCCATAGTCTCTCATGTTTCATTCCCCCTTCTGATTACCCCCCTTTTCTTTATCCCTTTCTTCCCCTACCGATCATCCTAGTTCTTATGTTCCATAGATGAGAGAAATCATATGATACTTGTCTTTCTCTGCTTGACTTATTTCACTTAGCATTATCTCCTCCAGTGCCGTCCATGTCGAAACATAAATGTTAAGAGAAAAGATCAGTCACAGGAAAATATACACAGTATTTTTATAAATATTTCATTGATTCAATACCAAGCAAAATTAAGCAAACCAAAGAATGTCTGCAGTAAAACCATAAAGAATACTAGCTGGATGACAAAACCAAAATTTAAGAGGATGGCTTCTTCTAGAATGACAGCAGCTGTGACCAAGGGAATTTTACACATTGATAAAGTGCCATTAGGGGGACGGTGACTTCATGGGTGTTCATTTTATTAGAATGTCTCATGACCTATTTTTGTTATATGCATTATTTTAAATGTATTAAATATTTAACAATTAGATTTATAAAGATGTTGGAATAATATAAAATCCATTAGTTAACAGTGGTTATTCTGGAGAGAGGAGATATGAGACATTTCTACTTTCCAATTTTTACCTCCCTGTATCTTTTTAATTGTCCTAAAGTGTTTACATAATATTTCGAATAAAAAGTCAAAGAAAATTAAAGCAAGTAAAAAAAAGCTATTGAACATTTCTGATTATTTTTGTTTTATTTTCTTCCAAGATTTTATTTAAATTCTAGTTAGTTAATATATGGTGCAGTATTAGATTTAGGGGTAGAATTGAGCGACTCCTCACTTACATATAACACCCAGTGCTCATCACAAGCACCCTCCTTAACACCCATCACCTATTTATCCCATTCCTCCCACCCACCTCCTCTCCGGCAACCCTCGGTTTGTTCCCTATTGTTAAGAGTCTCTTATGGTTTGCCTCCCTCTCTGTTTTTATCTTATTTTATTTTTCCTTCCCTTCCCCTATGTTCATCTCTTTTGTTCTTAAATTCCACATATGAGTGAAATCATCTGGTATTTGTCTTTCTCTGACTGATTTAGTTTGCTTAGCCTAATACTCTCTAGCTCCATCCATGTTGTTGCAAATGGCAAAATTTCATTCTTTTTGATGGCTGAGTAATATTCCATTGTACATATATACCACGTCTTTTACCCATTCATCAGTCAACAGACATTTGGGCTCTTTCCATAATTTGGCTATTGTTGATTGAGGTGCATGTGCCCCTTCAAATCACCATTTCTGTATCCTTTGGATAAAGACCTAGTAGTTCTATTGTTGGGTTGTAGGATAGCTCTATTTTTAACTTTTTGAGGAATCTCCATAGTGTTTTCCAGAGTGGGTGTGCCAGCTTGTGTTCCCACCAGCAGTGTAAAAGGGTTCCTCTTTCTCCACACTCTCACCAACGTCTGTTGTTTCCAGATTGTAATTATTTTCATAGTTTCTTTTATCTTCCCTCCCCCTTCCATTTTCCTGAGTAATAAGCTAGGATGAACAATTGACCATATTTAAGAAAAATGTATTGATTAGTCTAAAATAATTTTGATCTTCAGACCCTGTGGCTCAGTATTGATTTATTACATATATTACACAAAAACTCATTTGAAATATAAGCTTCAGCTGGAATTAAACCACACTCTTGAAATGAAAATAACAGCTATGGGGTTATAGTAGTAATTCAATCACTCTACAGTCAGGTTATTAGGAAAATGCCAGACATCCAAAAAAGAAATTCTCTTATTTCTTTTCCTTTCAAGACAATTTAGGTAAATTACAGACATTTACCTTTCAGAGCTAAGGACCATCAATAGATTTGTAAGTATAGTTCATTTATTTTAATCTCTTCAATTTAGAATTTCTTGGACCTTCTTTCTTTATGATGCTAGTTTTCAGTTCAAATTAAAATAATTTTTTAACTCTAGTAAGTTGCAAATCAAGAGAAGATTGTTTTGTGTGTGGCATTATGTTTTACTAGAAGGGGATATCATTTGAAATCAATCATTTCTGTACGTAATGAATTTCTAATTTCTTTCCTTTTTGGCTCTGCCAACAGAAGAGCTGAATAGAACAAAACAGAGTTTGGATATTCAACACAAAAAAATTTTTATTCCTTGGAAAATGGAACTATTTTGCAAAATCTGCCTCAACCTTAAAGGTGTTTATTGCTCAATAAACCTTGAGCACTGGTCAATCACTTCTCGGTTGTACTGTCATTGTGTATGTGGGCACCTGCACACACGTGTCTGTCTGTCTCTCTTACTAGACAGTGAGTTGGCTGAGGGTGGAATAAACAGACTGTGTTTCCTAAGGAGTGCCTGTATATAGTTTGGTCCAATTATGATGAATTTCTCAAAAGAAACATGTTAGCAGCTCCTTTCATGGTCAGGTAGGACTTACGGGGACAGGTAGAGAGGGACAATCAGACCAAATATAATCATAAAAATGAGACAATAAGTACCAGAAGAAATACTCCTTTACTTAGTCATTTATTCATTCATTCACTCATTATTTTAGATCATCCTGAGGTCCTATCGGATGCAGCGAAACAAGAAAAAAGGAATAAAAAGTATATGTTGTGGAAAGAAGGAAACAATTGTCATTCCTTGAAGATGAGAAAAGTTATCTTCACGAAGCACCTTTTAAAATCTAATCACAATTCTTAGAAGACAGCTTTCTAATATGGTTGAATGTACCTATGGATTTAGAAATCCAAGCAGCAGACATAAATCTCTCCACTTTTAAGACACAGAATAGCAGGTGGACACATGTTTTTATTTAAAAAAAAAAAAGCAACATAATCCTTTTCTCTGTGGACAGATTCATGTAGATTAAGAGTACACTAAAACATTCCGAAGTTGAACCTACAATATCTCCTAGCAAATGCACCACACCCTGAGAACACCGGCATTGTGTTCTATGGAACACCCCAGAGTGTCTCTCAAATGGACATTAGAGCAACAGTAGAACTAATTTTGACCTTCATACAAAAATCTGGTATCAGTGCAAGGGGCAAGCAACAGAGAGGAAAAAAACAAACAAAAAACCCTCCACTTTCAAGAACAGCCCAGGTTATAGCTACCTTCTACAACAGTTCCCAAAATTAAGTCTCAGCCCAGTGGGTTGCTAATGGTAAACACCAAGTAAACAAAACTAAGAGTGCTTATTCACTGCAGGATTGTTGATGAGAGAGGGGGGTAGTCTCCAAGAGGCAGAGAATGTGAGCAACACTTCCTACATTTAATTGACAACAAACCCCTTTATCAGGGAATAACTCAAAGGACTTGTGCCCCAGAGCAACTCTAATTTAGAAAATGCTGGGCACGTGGACATTCTCAACTCCTGTTATGAACCAAAACGCAGGTGGCAACACAGCAAATGGCTAAAAGCAAGGATTCTAGGGCCCTACTGCCTTAGTCTGAATCCTAGGTCCACAAATTACTTACACCTATGTGACCTTGAGCAAGGGACTTAACCTCTCTGTGCTCTAGATTCCTCACCTGTGGAATGCAGAGAAGGGTAGGACAATAGTAGTTACCTCTTAGGGTGGGACCGGGGATTAAAGTAAATGGATATACATAGGGTAGGGCATTTACATAAGTGTGTGTTAAGTAAAACAGATTTTGCTAGATGCTGTCACTATTCTGTTAGAATTACAATCATTCTCAAGCAGTTGGGGAAGAGTGTAACTTCACTGGTCTAAGAAGAGAATTACTCTTCATCAAACGGATGCATAAAGGTCTGTGAGAAGAGCAGTAACACATACGTAGTCTGTAGTTCTGCTAACCAAGATACTCTATCACCTGACATTTGTACTGAACACACTGTTGCCTAGGGCTGTGTTTGTGATAGGATGGGGTGGGGACAATAGAATATAAAAAAGAGGCTATCCTTAACTTTAAAAACATTAAGGAATTTTCTCTAAATACAGTCCTAAACATCCAAGTGGAAAAGCACGTTCTCTCCAACATCCCATACTCACTTTCCAAGTAAGTTACATCTTCCGGAAGGAAATTTAGTGCTGAAGAAATTCTGCCAGAATTAAACCACTTTAGAGGGCTGTTTTCCATCATCTCTTCCCTCAAATAGGCAAGACCAAAAGCCACGAGACTACTGTTGTACACTGAGGAGCCTCTGACATGGGCAATATTCCAAATTAAACAGTCCTCACCTACAATGCCAAAGTCTTCCCGGCAACTTCCATACCATCAGAAACACATTGTTAAATATTGCTTCAGTTATGTATAATTCCATCAAAAATGAATTCATTGCCAAATAGGACACGCATAACCCCAGAAGCCGTAGGAAATGGTCTCACAGAAAGCATTGGGATAATATTGAATAAGATCAAGTAAAGTGTTCACAGCACTGGGTCCAGTAAATCCACTTCTGGAGAATGCATCCTCTAGAAACAACTCAACAAAAGAAAACACCTCTGTGTCTGGGGATGTTCACTAAACCATCACCCAGAGTAATGGGAAGGTGGAGATCTGAATGCCAACAACATGAGAGGGGTTAGCAAACCGTGATCTATCAGCCCAACCGGCACTTAAATCATCACTGAAAATCATAACCATGAAGATATTACACAAGGTAGAAATCATTTATGAAGTAAGCTTAGGTACAAAGAAAAAAAAAGGCAGAATTGTATATATCCAGGGTTGGAAGCAACATTTTTTGAAATGTTAAGCGTCAATGAGGAAAGGGAAAAGGAGGATATAAAAAGTAAACTGGTGGGGCGCCTGGGTGGTTCAGTCAGTTAAGCGTCTGCCTTCGGCTCAGGTTTTGATCCCAGGCTCCTGGGATCCAGCCCCACATCAGGTTCCCTGCTTAGGCGGGAATCTGCTTCTCCCTCAGCCTCTGCCTCTGCTCTGCACCACCCCCACCCCCTGCTATGCTCTCTTTGTCAAATAAATAAATAAAATCTTAAAAAAAAAAAAAAAGTAAAGTGGATGACACAGGGTGGTGAGATTAGGGCTGGTTTTGTATTATTGTGCTTTCATGTTACATCATGGCGTTTCTGCCATTTACAAAGGAGGAAAAATAAAGCCTGTGCCAACCCAGACAAAAAGGGACACGAGGGGGGTGGGAAAGAGATTTTCCAGCACAGAACCAACTCCCTCTCCAAAGAGCTGTGCGGCCTTCACCGGCAAGGTGACCTCTCCCGCACAGATGCTAGGACAAAGAGGCACCTGCGAGCGACCGGGAGGGCGTTTCCAGGCTTTCCCACAACAGCGCCTCCTCCCACCAGCGGGCCTCCTACTGCGCGCTTTTGTTCCGCGGGATGGAGGGACCTCATTAGGAGGCGTCCGTGCTTATAAAGGGAAATGCATTTCCAGGACCAGAGGTTTCGTCATTCCTAGCATTAGCGACAGATGCCGACAGAAGGTAAGTGGCAGATTTACCGTGGAAGTAAAAAAAACCCGCGTACCTGGGCGGCCGACCCTAACGGCGAGGTCCCCAGGACGGCTGGGGGGGGGGGCGCTGGACAGCAGGGCAGCATCATGACATTCTTCAAAGACTATGCATCGTGTCATCTCTGGGTGTTCCCAATGTCACCCACTGCAAGCGCGTCACAGCCCGCTGTTGTTAATGGCCAGTCCTTCATTATAGGACGCGGGGTGGGCAGTTCCTCCCGCAGCTCCGCGGGCAACACTCAATGTCACAATACTTGTGAGCGAGCGGGGAGTGATAGCACAGAGACGGAGCACTGTTCAAAACGGAAATCCCTAAAGCAGCTATGTAGAACTGCAAAATAACTTAAAAAGGCAAATTTTAGGGGCGCCTGGGTGGCACAGCGGTTAAGCGTCTGCCTTCGGCTCAGGGCGTGATCCCAGCGTTGTGGGATCGAGCCCCACATCAGGCTCCTCTGCTATGAGCCTGCTTCTTCCTCTCCCTCTCCCCGCTTGTGTTCCCTCTCTCGCTGGCTGTTTCTATCTCTGTCGAATAAATAAATAAAATCTTAAAAAAAAAAAAAAAGGCAAATTTTACACGTGCGAGGTAGGTCCTGCCCCAATGTCAAGGTAATGATCAATGGTCCCTCTGCAGAGGTTTCCCTGAATGCAACCGGAGGTGCTTTCTCTCTCTTTAACTCCAGCAAGGTTTTGTTTTCTCTTCTCTTTGGACACTCCCAGCATGCTAATTTTTTTTTTTAACTTGCCTTCTTTTCTTAGATTATATATATAGGGTTATGGATGGCAGGGATCTTGACTTACTTGGCTTAGCACACAATAAGCCCTCAATACACCAAAGTGGAACTAAAATTAACAAATACAGAAACAGTATGACAGCATCAAAATATTAGTGCAACTCTATCCAACAGAAATGCAATGCCAACGAAGAATGCAAGCCACATGCGTTAAATTTCCTACTAGTCACATTTTAAAAAGTAAAAATAAAAAGGGGGAAATCATTTTATTAATGTTATTTAACCTAATATACCCAAAATACTATCATTTCAAAATGCAACGAATACACAAAAATGAGATCTTTTATATTCCTTTTTTTTGTACTGTCTTTAAAAGCCAGTGTAAATATTACCTCTACTGCACATCCCAAATTGGACCAGCCACCCTGCATGAGCTCACTAGCTGCACGAGGCTAGCGGCTTCCATAATGGACAGCACAGCAATACTGCGAAGTCCAAAAACTTTTCTTTTACTCTTTAGAAAAGGAAACATTTTTCATAGTTATAAAGAACTCACCTAATTTCAAGTTTTCCATGAATGTATATATTCCCTCTTTACATTTGCTTTTTAATAGAACTAAAGAAGTATTAAATAGATACGTATTTTCCCCTTTATAGGCCCTTTTGGATAAACGTCTAGACCAGAAAATACAGCTTAAAACAGATCTTCAAGCCAATCTTTATCAAGAGCCATGTTTATTAAGAAACATTTAACAGGGGCGCCTGGGTGGCACAGCGGTTAAGCGTCTGCCTTCGGCTCAGGGCGTGATCCCAGCGTTGTGGGATCGAGCCCCACATCAGGCTCCTCCGCTATGAGCCTGCTTCTTCCTCTCCCACTCCCCCTGCTTGTGTTCCCTCTCTCGCTGGCTGTCTCTCTCTCTGTCAAATAAATAAATAAAATCTTTAAAAAAAAAAAAAAAGAAACATTTAACAAACAAATGAACAAGCAAGTGTTGTTCCTCTAGGATACAGTACTTTGGGTGCTTTTCCCCCACTTGTTTGAACGTGTAATTAGTAGGTTGTGTTGTTTAGTAATTACCAAAGAGCTAAACGCTTCCTTTCTAAAGTCTACTTTCCACAAATTTTGTATAAATAAATCATTAGTTAGGAGGTTTTATGCTAAAGGATGATATTAGTACAAAGGACCCAGAAAGCCAGAAGCCCCCCCCCCCAACAGTCAGCCCCTCCTACACACTGGCTGGGTGAGTTTGCTCAAGTATCCAGGCACCACTGGGTTGGGGTACCAGCACCCATCATCCCAATACCGAACCTGGCCAAGCAAGTAGGCTTACATGGTCTTTCTACTCTCCTTATCTCACCACCCCTCCATCCTGCAACCCAACATCTTCTGGACCTTGAGACCAGCCCACCTGGGGGTGAATCTGTGGATCCAGCCTAACTTACCCACTGAGCAGCATGTGGAGAGGAGACAGAAAAACAGCTCCTGGAAGCCAGCCCAAGAAGCCAGACCCCGCAGAGGTCAGCTCACCACAAAGGCCAGCTACAGGAAGGAACTGACCGCCTCTCATGGGATCCTGCCCACCAGTGACCAGGACCAAAACAGGTCTGGATGCTCACCAGTCAGAATGGAATTTGTTCTGCTCTATGAGGCAGGAGGCGGCTATGACAGAGGAGCAGAAGTCCCTTCCCCCAAGACTATCCAAAGTTTCTGATGTCACATGGAGTTGTTATTTAACCAGGTTCCCAGATGAAAATCAATAATCTCTGGGGAGTTAGGTGCCAGACAGTTGCTCAGAAAAAAAACTATGATATAA
This sequence comes from Ailuropoda melanoleuca, assembly GCF_002007445.2. Classification (NCBI taxonomy): domain Eukaryota; kingdom Metazoa; phylum Chordata; class Mammalia; order Carnivora; family Ursidae; genus Ailuropoda; species Ailuropoda melanoleuca. The sequence continues at coordinate 120,430,064 of NC_048219.1, read as the reverse complement.
CGTCCTCAAAGAATTGAAGCAGATTGCTCTTCATTTCCTCATGAGGCAAAACAAAACCTGGAAATGGGAGAGATTGCTCTGTGAGAGGGCCTGAGAAAGGAAAAGTCCCAGGATGTGTCAGTCTAGAATTGTGTTGCCAGGATCTTTAAATAACCGGCTTCCGAAGTAGTATTATTGATTGGCAGTTCTTAGAACCATACACTGCCGTCTAGGAAGTTAAAGCATAAATTACTGGGATTTATTTTTTATTTTATACTTTTTCTCCAACTCCATCTCCCTTCAAAACTTTTTTCTTTTTTTAAATTTTATTTTATTTGACAGGCAGGGGGAGTGGCAGGCAGAGGGAGAGGGAGACACAGGCTCCCCACGGAGCAGGGCTAGATCCTGTAACTCCATGATCATGACCTGAGCCGAAGGCAGATGCTGAACTGACTGAGCCGCCCAGGTGGCCCCAAAGCTTTTTCTTTTGTAAGTGAGAAAAGGAATAAGAAACATAAAAAGACAACTACAAACCTTTTTCCTTAAAGTATTATGTTGCAGTGAATTCTGTTCTCACGTATATATTTTTCCCTTCTGCTCTGTTGGATTTATTTTCCAATATTCAATTCACATCAAGGACAGGTATCCATTGACTGAAAAGATAATAAATACTAATACACCTAGAAACACCTAAAAGAATTGCTGTAAAGGTAGTTGATACCGATCTGATAAGGTGGTACTAAGCTCAGAAGACAACTGAGTGATACACCTGCCTGCTTTCCTGATGTTTATACGAGCCAACTAAAGCCAGGGGGAAAGCAGCAGGAAGAACCTCTAACACATCAAGCTCTTTAAATAGCTTTCCTGGGTGACACCGCACTGCTGGCACTGGTTTATTAGAGAGAATAAGTGGGACGTGACCATTGTTAAGGGAGATAGGCTGGAAATCCTGATTAGCCTGATTGCCCTGTGTGTGTTTCTACTGTCCCAAATGACTCCATAGCAAAAGCCTCCTTTTCTTGTTTCACGGTCGATTATGTATGAGCATTTCTTTTTCTCCTCACTTACAATCAATAGCTCCTAGTATTCTGATTTGAGCACAGCAGCTGCAGAAGAAATTTATGAAGCAATGGGGGAAATATGAGTATCTGACATGAAGGAATTGCTCATATTTTAGTTGTGATAATATTATTGAGGTTTTAAAAGAGAACTGATCATATATACATGTATATATACGTGTGTGTGTGTATGATAGTTTAGGAATAAAATACTGTGAGATTTTGCTTTAAAACAATCAGGTGATTTGGGGAGGAAAGTTTAGGAGAGTACACAAAAAAATAAAATTGGCCATTTGTTGACGGTTAAAACTGGTTGATAGGTTCATGGGGGTAGATTTTGTTATTCTTCCTACTTGGTGCATATTTGGAATTTTATACAATAAGTTTCTTGAAAGAGTACCTAATAATCAGAGATGAACGGGGGGCAGCTCTTTCTAGGGCTTTTTTGACATGGCTATTTTATCCCAACTTACCACCACCCAGAGGTATCACAGGCCTTTCAATATTAGCACCAAGAAGAAAGGGCACATCTACCCTATTTTTCTTTAAGACTACGATCTTGGTCTCTTTCTCTGCCTCAAGAGAGAGAGTTAGCTTTTGATCACCTCCAAGAAACAACATCCTTTAGGATATCGAAACTGACAAGAGACGGCCTACAAAACCGTATGGTTTACATTAGAAGTCTGAAGGCATTGCCGCGTTCTGGATCTATGGCTTAACAGTGCATGACAGAGCACATACTCTTGGTAAGAATTTAATTTAGTTCAGGTATGAAAGGATGGCTTATGAGACAAACTGGCAGCAATTCCAGCTGGTAGGCAAAGAAGTAAGAATATAAAACAGGACAATTTACCATCTCTGAATTGCAGAGATTCTCAAAAACTATGGCTGCCTTAAAATCATCTATATCCTGTTACCCAGCAATCCCAATTCTGGGGATGTATTCTAAAACAACAATCAGGCATGTGCACAAAAAGATGTGTGTACCAATGTTTATCACACCTTTGTTTGTAACAGAAAGAAAAACAAGCAGAAAAATCCAAATGTCTAACACTAGGAAATGATTGAAGTATTGATTAGATATATAATAGAATTATATGCAACTTTTAAAAATGCTGATATCTGAAGTATACCATTAAGCAAAACAGTGGGTTTCAAAACAGACTTTTACAAAATCCTATCTTTGTTTGAAAACAAAGTATGGTGTTTTATAAAATGGAAAAGTGCTGGGATATACAATGAATGTTAACAATGGTATTTTCTGGTTCATAGAAAGTATTTTTTTACACCTTCTTCATGCTTTTCTGCATGGTCTGAGTATTTTTGCAATGAGCATGGAATATGTCAGAACACTGAAAAAGCTATTTCATTCAAGACAGTAACAATAAAACTATGAAGATGTCCAAAGTAGGAAAACAAGTTATCAGGGCTGGAGAGAGGTCAAGGTAAAAATCCAAGCAAATAACTCCAGGCTCCGAACATCTAACAGCCTAGGATGGTCAGCATTCTTCTATTTCTTTCAAAAGACATCTGGTCCTGAGTGTCTACTCTGTTCCAGGCCTTGAAGATGTTAAAAAAAATGGCACACGTTTCCTTCCCTCAAAGGATTTTCAGTTTCTTGGAAGAAAGGACACATATACCCAAATAAATGAAACACAGTGCTGGGGAGGTCATTCGGGAGCTACCCATGGATAAGGGGTGCACAGGAGGAAGAGTGTAACCTGGCCAGGTTGAGGGGCAAGGTGCTGGTCAGAAAAAGTTTCACGGAAGGCACTAATGGGATGAGATTCTAAAAGCAAATGGATGCATGCCATTTAGCTACACTTTGAAGACAGTTGTCCCAGGCATGTGGGATGTGAGCAGCTGGGGTAGGGCAGGGGAGACTTAGCAGCCTAATCATTTGGGGGAATAGAAGCACAGATGGAACATGGGGTAATGGGGTGAGGTCAGGAAGGCAGGCAGGCCCCGAATACAGAAGGTCTCGAATGCCCACTGAATCATTTGGGTTCCAACTGACAAAGACTCTCTTCTTGACCAAACTTCATTCAGGCACCTCTGAGCCCTCTTCTCAACTGGGCCTTGAACTTAAACTTCCATGTCTGTCCCTGAAGAGTCCAGTGTTAGCAAGAATCCTGTTAGGTCAGTTTAGCAAGAACTCCCCTCCCCTTGATGTCCTTTAAGTAGCTGTCCATTTACCGAGCCACCCACCCCCGCAACCTGCTCCCCTTGTATTTGAAGTTGAGCCTTACTTCTCTCCCACATTGTGATAGTACTGATACCTATCACAATCATCTTCCTTCCTATATTTGCAAGTGTCAGAATAATTTTTTTCTTTTATACAACCTGAGGGTTCCAGGGAAGCTGTGAAGGGTCTGGGCTTTCCCAAGATTAGTCAGTCTGAGAAAAGCACAGAGAAATAACCCCTAGCGGGTCTTATAAAGCAGACAGTTTCTGAATGTCCGCTCTCTGCCAGGTACTGTGCGCAGCACTCCGTGAGCATCCACTCTTGTGACCATCACAATAATCCTACAAGGTGGAGAGTGATATTAGCCCTATTTCATAGGCCAAGAGGCTGGAACTTAGTAAAGTTTAGCAGTTCGTCCAAGTCCATGCAGCTAAGAAGGTGCAGAACTGGAAGCTGGTCCTGGACTGTCTGACTCATGCCAGGTCCGCCGCTGGGAAGTACTGTGAGGAATCTAAAACTCCATGTTCTCCCACGCTGTCTGCACTACTGGCAGATAACCACACATGCAATAGTCAATCCCTATTGAAAGGAACTTGGTTGGCGTGCAGCAAATGGGTTAAGGGAGGAGCTTTCTCAGCCACAAAAAGAGGACCTTGTAAAAAAAAACCCGAGAGAAATAAGGTGAAATCGGATCTGTCAATGGGGCTATATTTTCTTAACTCAAGAAAAACCATTAGGGAGCAGGTAGTTCTCTTTTCGCTTGTTTAATAAGTAGACACAGGTGAGAAATCTGAGGCAGGGACTAAAGGGAACCCAAATTGGGGGAGGTTTCCTATTTTAAATGGGGAAGTAAAACCAAGAATGGAAAACATTGTCATTAAATAGGGGAGTTGGGCCAGAAAAGCACAGGTGGAGGCAGAGAGAAATCCCCAGTGATACCCAAGATATTTAAGGCAATGCAGAAATTGGCATTTATGGAGACCTGATTCCATGAAGGGAACAGGGAAGAAGAAAGCCACAATCAAGGTACCCTTACTAAGCAGCTAGACAACTACGGGGAAGGAGGCAAAGACCCGTAAAACACACACACACACACACTCTTTCCTATACACGATCATTGCAAATAAAAGGATCAGCTGATATAGTTTATAAATAAACAGACCATGAGCTCTGCCTTCATGGATGGTTAGGAATTTCACAAATAAGATGAAAAAAGGGGCTATTCCAAGCAGAAGAAGGAAGTGAACAAATGCCTAAGAAACAGACATGCAAAAAGCATGTTCAGGGGATAGAGTTAAGGGCAGTAATTTTGGGGGGCAAAGCTAATTCTGAAAAATGAGAAAATTACAAGGCAAATGGAAACATGGGAGATAATTAGCATTTATTGAGCATTTTCTCTATGCTAGATGCCCTTTTGACCACTTCATTTCATTTCATTCTAACAGCCCTGTGAAATAAGTAATTATATGTCCATTTTATATATGATCAAACTGAGGCCCAGAAAAGCTAAGCAACTTGAAAAACAGCCCCAAAGCTAGTTAGTGAATCCACACTCCATTCTGTCTGACTCTCCCTGCTGCCTCTACCAACCCCATTCATTTAGGAAGTACCGACTGTGTGCTCACCTCCAGCAGAGAGTGGCCTCATGGGCACATGTGAGATTATAGCTACTCTCTTGTGCTCACTCATCCCAAAGTTTCAGAGAGTATATTTACTGGAAACCACGCATTCATTGTCAAGTGATGTAAACATCTCTGAATTTAGGGCACAGAGAATGAAGGACTGATTTATCTCGACACTACTGAACACTACTACCAGTCTTCACTTAGACAAAGTGACTGAATAAACTCTTTAAAATCCTAGCTTAAAATATTACTTTTAGGGAGGAATACAAAATGGTATAACCACTCTGAAAACAGTTTGGCAGTTTCTTAGAGTTAAACACATAGTTAAATATGATCAATATAATCTTGGGTATTTACCCAAGAGAAATAAAAATTTACCCTCACACAAAAACCTAAATGCAAAGGCTTATAGCAGCTTTATTCATCATCATTCCAAACTGGAAACAACCCAAGTGTCCTTCAGTGGGTGAATAGGTAAACAAACTGTGTCATATCCATATGATGGACTACCAGTAAGCAAAATAATAATAATAATAATACACTATGATACATGCAACAACAACATAAATCTCAAAGTTCTTAAGTAAAAGAACCGAGGCTCAAAAAGATCCTTAATATGTGATTCCAATTTTGTGACAGTCTGGAAAAAGCAAAATTATAGAAAGGAAGAGGAAGTGGTTGTCAGGGGTTAAGAGAGGGGAGAAGGTTTGACGACAGAGGAGTAGCATGAGGGCTTTTTGGCCAGGAGAGGAGGGGGAGGCATGTAAATGAAACTATTTTCTATCTTGAGTGTGCTGGTGTGTCGTAGGCAGAGCAATGGCCTCAAAAGATGTTCACACTCTAATTCCTCGAATCTGTGAATACGTGAATGCTACAGGGTAAAAAGGACTTTGCAGATGTAATTAAGGTTACTAATCAGCTGACCTTAAAATGGAGAGATGATGCCAGATTACCTGGGTGGGCTCACTGTAATCAGATGGGCCCTTAAAAGTGGAAGAGGAAGGCAGAAGAGTCAGTGAGAGAGACATGCCACGGAAGTTGCAGGGGAGATGTGAACCATGAGAGGGACCAACCTGTTGCTGGTTTCTAACTTGGTGAAGGGGGCCACATGACTAGGATCTGGAAGTGGCCTCTAGAAGCTGAGAACAGCCAGGCCTGACAGCCAGCAAGGAAACAGAACCTCACTCCTACAACCATAAGGATACTGCCACCAACCTGAATGAGCAAAGAAATGGATTTTCCCCTAGAACAGAATATGGCCCTGCCAACAGCTTGCTTGGTCTTGACCTTATGAGACTCTAAACAGAAAAACCAGCTGATCTGATGGATTTCTGACCTATGGAAACTGTGTGATAATTAACTTGTATAGTTTTAAGCCTTTAATTTATAGTTATCCATTAACAGCAGCAAAAGAAAACTAATACAGGGGCGCCTGGGTGGCACAGCGGTTAAGCGTCTGCCTTCGGCTCAGGGCGTGATCCCGGCGTTATGGGTTCGAGCCCCACATCAGGCTCCTCTGCTGTGAGCCTGCTTCTTCCTCTCCCTCCCCCTGCTTGTGTTCCCTGTCTCGCTGGCTGTCTCTATCTCTGTCAAATAAATAAATAAAATCTTTAAAAAAAAAAAAAAAAGAAAAAAAAGAAAACTAATACAGAATTGTTATAAAACCCTGTACTTGTCAAGGCCCCTAGGATAGAACTATAGCCCCCAAAAAAGTGATTTTACTGTGTATAAATTTAAATGGAAAATTGTTTAATGTTCTTGCTTTTAAAGACCATTACTACAGACAAAACGAAAAATTTTAGCCATATTTCTTCACTTCTTTAGTCCTTAATCTCCACAGTAACTCCAGCTTGGAATCTAGTCTCTGCCCTGATCCTTTCTTGCCCATCCACTACCCACAACTAATCTAAGTTCCTACAGAATGAGGCCACTTTCTATGCCACTGACCAGCTCAGAGCTCATGGCTAATGTCAAATAGGTCAGAACTTACTGCTTTCCTAGGACTTTGAACAAGAGGAAAGCCCCAAATGAGGAAACTGAAGAGTCAAAGTCCATTTCAAAGAACCTTACTGGGAACCCTCCAAAACAGAGAATTTCCATCATTACAGATACATCAAAACCTATAATCAGAGCCCAAAGTAATGGCTGACTCACCAGGACTTTTAGCAGCTAATGGAGAAGTACTTCAAGAAATGCTATAAATCCAATATTTTCCTCTGAAGAATTAATTTATGTGGAATCCCTTTTCTAATCACTAGATCATCCCCACCCTCCACTTTCAGCTCACCACCAATGTCAATAACTTTCCTAATTTTTAACAAAGCTGAACGTAGTACTTTCCCAATTCTCTTAGGGCATTCTGCTGTCTTACTGGACTGCTCAAAGGAATAGTACTTCCCTTTAAAACTGGTGTTTTAACTACTCCCTGAAGCCTACAGCCAATTAAGAGCCCACAAAATAAGTTAAATATACCAAAGTGAAGATTTCTAGATTCAACAATGAGATCAATAAATTCTTGTTAAGCGCTTTCTGTGGGCAAGGCCCTGGGAAGTACAAAGAAGTAAAACATAGATGGTCCTTATCTCTACACATGGCTTACAATGTCATTAGACATATGATAAAACTAGTAACAATCTAAGACAACAAAGTTACAAGATTGTATATAAAATAATGCTACAGAGGTTCAAAGTGGGGAGAGACTGTGACTGGGGTGCTCAGAGAAAGAAAGCTTTGCAGAAGTGCTGAAAATAAAATGCAGGAATGGTAGAGATGATTCTACCAAGATAAGACATTTTCTTAAAAAGACAAATATAGAAACTCCACCTGCAAAATCTCCCTCTTAGCATATATCTCCATAAAAATTGAACAGAACTTTAAAGAAAAAAAAATGACCCTGGTTTTAAAAAAAAAAAAAAGAATTTCTGGGATTCTGAATTTAGACTAACAGCTAACTCTCCAGAAATTCATTTTTTACATGTATATGTTGGGAGTGAAGATGACTGACATTTCTGGATGAGTCTGGCCTTCTTTGGTCCCCACAATCTGTGCCTCTACAAGCCAGGAAAGAAATGCTCACCTAAGGCAGTCTCCACCTGCAACTGAAGCCTATGGGCTGGATGCAACTGAATTGACTTGGGAGCCATTCCACTCAGTGTACAAAACATGATACAGGCTGCTAGAATGGTCATTTCCTTTAGTTACACATTATTAATTAGGAATAGGAAAGGTCCTGGTACATGCCAACCCCAGTCCCAACATCTTCAGCATCTGACAGTCTTCTGTTCTGTATGCACTCTCACCAAAAGATATGTAAAACAATGTTCATAGCAGCTCTGTCCATAATAACCCCAAAGTGGAAACCAAATGTCTACCCACAGTTGATGGATGAATAAATTGTGGTACATTCATACAATGGGATACTACAGAACAGAGAAGATGAGCAAACTGCTGCTACACACCACAACATGGATGAATTTGACAAGCATGATGTTGACTGCAAGAAGCCACGCACAAAAGCAAACATACTATATGGTTTTATGTACATAAAGTTTATTAAAAAAAAAAAAAAGCTAACCTATGGCATTAGAAGTCAGAAAAGTGGTTACCCTAAGGCAGAGGGAGCTAGTGACTGGGAGGGACCCTAATGGGACTTCTGGGGTCCCCAAAATGTCTGTTTCTTAGTCTGATAAGTGGTTACAAGGCAGTAGTTACTTTATAAAAGCTTTATTAAGCTGCACCCTATGATAACACTTTTCTATATGACTGCTTTATTTCAATAAAAAAACTTATCTTAAAGAAAATTCAAAACTGTTGTATTAAAGGATTATAGTAAGATAATCAAAATTTTCACTTTACAGTTGAAGAGTTACATGTATATTCACATTCACAATTTTTTGCTTAAATTACTTATTTTATATAGTGACTTTGTTTTAATGTATTTAGTCAATATCATATGTATACTTAGATGGGAAATACATATAGTTCTTAGGATCTCTGCCTTGCACACAGATAAAGAGGATGATTTATTACTCTATTTCATTAGTCTTGGTGTATCACTCTTAGAAGACTGAGAAAGAATAGGAAGAGGAGAAGGAGAAAAAGGGGGAGGCCACTCTTAGAAGACTGAGAAAGAATAGGAAGAGGAGAAGGAGAAAAAGGGGGAGGCGGAAGAAGAGGAAAATGGAAAGGAGGAAGAAGGAGGAGGAGGCGGAGAAGGGGGGAAGGGAAAAGAGAAGGAGAAGAAAAAACAACTTCTCCAGTCTTTTCCTTAAAACCTTTGGGGGGGAAAATAGGGTCACCAGAACACGTTCTAGCGCTGCATAATTATTTGTTTAAAAAACTGTTACAAGGTAAGGGGCAGGGACTAGATGTCCCCAGTAACTCCCACTCTATCTAAACCACAGCCTGGCTCGGGAAACAGCAAATCAGACTGCAGGCTGATCCCAACTGAGAGGTGTAACCCAAACAAGCTACTATCTGCCCCATGTGCTGGCTGCAGATCCCATATCTGCCATTAAGTATAGAATTTTCCTCCTCGTCAATAATTGTAGCATTCATCTTCTCTTCAAATTAACACTAAGCTGAGAGAAAAGCCCTCTGTCCTGCCCTCATAGGTCAGCTCTTAGAATAAACGCCAATCCACATAGCATTTGGAGGTCACGGTTTTCCTAGGACTGTGAAAATGGGGAAAGGAGAAGAGGTCGTCAAGGGGAGCTGCCTTTCTAAGGGAGGTAAGGGATGAAGCCCCTGGGCAGCCAGAGCCTTGCCTCCGTTACCCTTTCGCGGAGAGCGCCCGCCTACCGATTCAGCTAGCACCTGCTAGTCCCCCGGGCCCTTCGCAGGGACTGCGGCACCTTGGCTTACAAAGATGCTGGGGGCTGCTTGGGCCGGCAAACGTCAGCCTCTAGTGCTTGAGAAAGGCTTGGCTGATGCCGGCAGAGACCCTGGATAAACTGTCACCTGTCAATCACTTGACCTAAATACACCAGCCACTGGGGGAATCGGAGGGAGGGGGTAGCCGGAGCATGCTCAGTAATCGGGATGACATCACTTAATCAATGCCGGGAACGGGAAGGCTGCATCAGCAGCCTCGAGCAGGCTGCCAGGAATATGTCAGCGGGGATCGGGAGGCTCCCATTAACTCGGTCCCTCCCCACGCGGCTCACATACAAAGAGGGCACCGTCAGCTACACACGCTGGGGACAACGGAGGGTGAAAGGGCGGGGTGCGGGGTGCGGGGGGGAGGCTGGTTTATTTCATTTGACATACTGCTTTAAGAACTAAAACCCAATGGTATTCCCTGCCCCCACCAGCAACCCGAGCTGCAGAAAGGGAACCAAGTGGGGGGAGGGGAAGAAGGGAGGAAGGGAAAGGTAGGAAGGGAGATCAAGGGGGAGGGGGGAAAGGGGTTGACCCAACCACACAAAGTAACTTCTACTCCTGGCAGAGAGGGGCTATTTGACTGCGTTCTGGGCCCTCTAGCCCCACAGATGTGAGCACACGGCCTACTCTCCACCCAGTGCGAAGCACATCCGAAGGTCTGTGGACACCAGGTGGGGGGTCGCCTCACTGGGGAAGGGTCAGACCCGGAGACCATGTCCAGGGCAGCCTGGGTTAAGAGGAAGCAGAAGACACACCAGGCCTTCCCGGGGACACCAAGGCCACCAGTGTTCCCCACAGCCGCCCCCCCCCCGCCTTCTGCACGCGGGGCAAGGTGAAACGCCGTGGGGAGCCGCGTCTACACGGCGTGGGAGCTCCCAGCCGAGGCTAGGATTTTTCCAGTACCTTTTTATCTTTTTTTTTCCCCTAAGGCCGTAAGAGGAACAGGTAAAGTGTTCGATAAATTGAACTGATGCCTGGAATCATTTGTGGGCTGCAGAGATCATACTTTAAGGGGAGCCTGGGCACCCCGCTTGAGGGTAACGCGAGCACTCTACCCACGCGGCGTGGCCAAGGCGGGGAACAATAGGCCCACGAGGGCCCCCACCCCGAGAACAATGGCGGCGCCGAACCCTTCCTCGCCCCCCACCTCTACTCTCGCCACCTGGGCCCGCCCCGCCTCCCCCAGTCGCCCCTCCACCGCCCGGGAGCCAACTATAGGGCGTGGGGGAGGGGGTTTCTCTTCAAGTCTACGGGAGAGGGCAGCCCTGTGAGGGATGTCCGAAGAGGCGGCCAAACACCTCTGCCGTCTGGGGCGTTCGGGCGCCCGGCTGCTGCGCGAAGCAGCAGGGGAAGCCACACGTCCCGGACACTTACCCCAATCACCACGGTCTCATCGCCTTTAAATTTGGGGATGAATTTGTCCCCTCGGAGAATCTCCGCTTCGTTGAGGGGCCGGAACCGGCACATCACTTTGATGCTGCATTCAGCTGGATCCGCCATCTCGGCCGGCAGCAGGGAGGGGGCGCAGGGATGGGTGGGGGGCCGGGGCTCAGCAGGACGAGGGAGGAGGCCACGAACCGCACCGCCTACAGCGAGGCCGCCTCCTGCAGCCTCCAACGAAGCTTCTCAGCAGGTCATCGCGAACTCGGTGGGCTGGGCAGCTCCGGCCGCTCCCAGACCGGTTTCTATCCGCCTCCGGCCCCTCCAGCTGCAGACCTGACTTCCCTGGCCTTGCCCTGGCCCGGCGCGGCGCTCCAGGCCCACCTGCCCGCGACCACGCGGCCGGCGGACTAGGCGATGCGCAGGGAGCGAGCCTCGCCCGGCTCAGACCTCCCGGGCTCCTGCGCGCTCAGCCATCCTGCATCAGCACCAGCGCGCAAGGCCGCCTCCCCGGCCCGCCCCTTCGCCCCGCCCACCGCCGGCTCACCCCGGGAGGGTGACGTCACTGCGGAGATCCACCCCGCCCCCGCCCCTGCTCCGATAGTGGAGCATCCTGGGACTTGTAGTCTCTTCACCTGCCAGTTTTAGGACTAGGGTGTTACTTAGAGTTGGCTTTCTGGGACAGCGGTGGTACCCCAGATGCCACCTCTGAAAGCCTACAGTTCTGGTCTGGCTGCCCAGGTCAAGAACAGGGTGGAGGTCATATCCAGCATTCTCTATTAAAATCTCTATATAAACCAGGTCTATCATCTCTTTACATTTTTTCAAGATCTCCAAAGAGAAGCCAGCCCTTAAGACAATGTCCAGCAGAAACGTTATGGAGCATTTTCTCTGTGGTGAACGGTTTTGCAAGAGTTGTGAGGAAATCAAGGGGAAAATGAGATTTGCATGAATATTTGAAGCCATTATTCCCCAAAATGCCTGCACATACCAGTTCATAACATATTTTGGGTCAGGGACTGCTTTAATATCTGACGAAAGCTGAGGACATTTTCCGTAACAAAACCCCAAAACAAACTCATACACACCCATAGACTTTTCACGCTATTTCATTGGATTTGGGGACAACTGAAGCCTGCCTGTGACTGCCAGGTTAAGAACCTCTTAATTACTATTAATGATAGTGAGGTTTACAGAACCTCTGCCTAATGGCTACTTAGAACCTGCAGAATGAACAGAATATATATAGGATCAAGTTCTAAAGTCCTTTGCATAATATAGGCCCCATGATCATATTTTGCCTACTTATTGGCCTCATCTTGTCTTAATGTTTAAACGCTTAAACGCTTAATGTTTAAATGCTTAAACGCTTCTTGTCTTAATGTTTACACATTGACAAATACCAAACTACTTGTATTCCTCCATTCACCTCGTTGTGCTTGTACTGATACTTTGTTTAAGCCATTTGCTCTCTAGGAGTCACCCATTCATGCCTATTACTAAGTAAGTATATTAAATAAGGCTCACAGAGTAAAAAGTAATAGAAACCCAACTGGAGCCACTGTGGCAAAAGGAGAATTGATCAGAAGAATCCAGATTATCTTGCTCATTCAAAAAATGATTAAACAATGGAACCAGGGAACAGGCAGGCTACTAAGACTCTCTCTTTTGTCCCTGTTTCCTCTTTGTTTTGGCCTCATTTTTCTCACTCCAGATCATCCCCCCCACCCACCCAAATGTCAGGATCCGAGCTGCCAAGAGTCCCTGGGTTTCATTCTTCAATTTCTTTTTTTTTTTTAATGATTTTTTATTATATTATGTTAGTCACCATACAGTACATCACCGGATTCCGATGTAAAGTTTGATGCTCCATTAGTTGCGTATAACACCCAGTGTACCATGCAATACGTACCCTCCTTACCACCCATCACCAGTCTATCCCATTCCCCCACGCCCCTCCCCTCTGAAGTCCTCAGTTTGTTTGTTTCTCATAGATCATAGTCTCTCATGTTTCATTCCCCCTTCTGACTACCCCCCCTTTCTTTT